>NC_066579.1:220682348-220985501 GCF_024323335.1 Lathyrus oleraceus
GAGTAACCAAGCCCACTTTTATCATTTGAATATCTTTGGTGGCTAAGTACACCCTTCAATCCAATTTGTCCTTTTTCGTATCTTTCAAGAACTCTTTTTAGTTGGACAATTTGAAAAGAAAGTGACTCACATTTATTGCATACAAATTTTTGTTTTTGATCACTAATCATCTTTTCTTTTTCAACTTCAAAACCTTTTTCCATTTTCTCAATTTTCTCTTCCAAAACTGAGATTTGTTTCTTTTGAGATGATATAGTTTTATACAAAATTTTGCATTCATTTAATAATTCATCTATGGCACCTTGCACGTCATTATCAAAAAGCGAAAAATCATTACTAACCTCATTTACTTCATCATCGGAATGGTGTGAGGCCATTAATGCTAGGTTTGCACTTTCATCATTATCTGAGTCGGATGACGAGCTTATTTCGTTATCTTCCCATGTGACATAAGCCTTTTTCTACTTGTTCTCCTTCTTGCTTTTGAATCCACTTTTCTTAGGTAGTTAAGGACAATCTGGTTTTATGTGGCCTTGCTTACCACATTCATAACATGTTACCTCTTGCATTGAAGTGGAAGCTTCTCTTTTCTTGAAGTGTTTCTTTCTTTTCGCATAGAAGGAAGGTTTTTCATTCTTACTGAAAATTTTGCCTAGCCTTTTAACAAGTAACAAGAAGTTTTCATCCTCCTCTGGATTGTCTTCTTTCTCAACATCTTTGGAATCAACTTTCAGAGCGATGCTTTTGGACTTCTTATCTTGATTCTCATGTTTTTCAAGTCTTCCAAGTTTCGTCTCATATTCTTGAAGTTTTCCAAACAATGTAGCGGAAGTCATTGTGGATAGACTTTTATTTTCTGATATTGCCGTCACTTTTGGTTGCCATTCCTTGGTTAAAGATCTAAGCACTTTAAGATTCAATTCATCATTACTTAAGGTCTTACCTAGAGCTTTTAGATGATTTGTCAAGTGCACAAATCTTTTCTGCAAGTCAAGGATGGTTTCTCCGGGTTGCATTCTGAACAACTCGTATTCTTGACTCAAGGTATTTAATCTTGATCTTTTAACTCCGGCAGTTCCTTCATGAGTTTCTACCAAGGTATCCCATATTTGTTTTGCCGTTGTGCATGCCGAAATGCAAAAGAATTCATCCATGCTGAGTGCACTTTGAAGAATATTTATTGCCTTTTTATCATAGAGGACCTTCTTCTTATCATCATCATCCCATGAAGTTTTAGGCTTTGATGAACCGACCCCGTTAACAACCGTTGTAGGAACAAAAGGACCATTTTGGACAGCATCCCATATTTCTTCTCCTTGTGCTTCTAAATGAGCCTTCATCCGAATTTTCCAGAAGTCAAAGTATTCACCATAGAATAGTGGAGGCTTGTTATTGCTACCACCATCTCTGAAGACTAGATTATTATTTGCGAAAGCCATTTTGGATCGTCTAGGAAGACGTTACCTATAACCAGCTCTGATACCAAATGTAACAACGAAGTGCGCCTAAGAGGGGGGTGAATTAGGTTCTTTAAAATTTTATCCGGTTTTATGATATGAAGTTGATAATATTTCTGGTTTGGAAATTTATGAAAGATGTAAAGGCGGAAAGATAAATGACACAAGGATATATCCTGGTTCCCCTCACAAGAAATAACCAAAAACCAAGAACAATCCTCTTGGACCAAGAACAATCCTCTTGGATTTTCACTAAGTCACCCTATGAGAACAATCCTCTCAATGTGACTAATATTGCTTCCTAACAATCCTAGAAAGCAATGATACAACAAGTATAATTTTTGTATAAGAGTTTGAATAGATGAAATATATCAATCACTTGATTGATCTTCTCTTTAAAGTAAAACAAATCACAAGGATAACATTAGTGCTCAATGTGTATGAATATATGAGAGTATTTTTCTGAAATATGTATGTAACAATGTTGGAAAAATATCTCAATGAAAGTTGATGTATATATGAATACTTTGGTTAAAAGTTGGTATATTTGAAGTTTGTAATTTGTATGAAAGAGGTCAGTGATAAAATCTGAAAAGTATAGTATATATAGGAGACTCTATACCCTTTAGAAAGGTTGCATATAAGTGGAACAATGCAATGGTCAAGGCAAGAGATATGAATTCGTATGGCACTGAATGACAATGAAGAAGTGCCACTGGTTCAGGTGTAACCGGTTACCTCAAGGATGTAACCGGTTACATGGTTACGTTATGGCTCAGGAATTCAAAAACTCGATCATGTAACCGGTTACTTAAATGATGTAACCGGTTACATCATATTGAAAATGATCAAATATAAAGGTTTTTTGCTACTGCCAGGGATGTAACCGGTTACATGATATTGGTAACCGTTTACATGAACTTAAAAGACTAAAAATAGTGTTTTGTAAAAGGGTAAGTGTTTATGGTATGTATTTGATGTTTTGGTAATGCATTTTTGACTAAATGTTTTGAGCACTAACAAATATCAATGCAAAGAGTTTTAGCTTGTACCTATATAAGTTGAAGATCAATAACTTTGAGTCTTTAATCTTCATGAAATTTGTAAGCAAGCTTTGATCCTTATGCAATTTGTCCTGGCTCATCCTTTTTGATATTCTTGAAATATGTTGTCTTCATCAAAACAAAGTCTTTAAGCACTTTTGGAGAAGCTTTAAAATACACCATAATTCTCGATTGATTAGCACGAGTGTTGTATCGGTGAGTCAGCTTTGCTGAAGCACAGAATAATAACCAATAAGACATCTGGCAGAAGAAAACCTGTTATGCAAATGATGCATGAAGTTCAATGTTTTGAATGTTTTTATTTTCAAGGAACATACTATTTTATTTGCAAGTATATAATAACAATAAGAATTTGATTGACCATAAAAATCTCTTTTATTCACATAATTTTGGAAGGATTACACTAAGTACGATCTCAGAAACCAAAATACAAGTACAAGAGAAAAGGAAACTAATCATCCTAAGGATCCCCTAACAACAGTGTCAGATGATCTGGCTAAAGGCGCGTACTTCCGTCGGATGTGTCGAATCTCGGGGCTTCTCGAGGAAAAGCTGATCAACAATCTTCTTCCAAGCACCGGAAGGTTGAGGCATACTAGAAGGAGATGGACCCTCTGGCTCTCTCTGTCTCTTCACTTCTCGGTCTTCAAGAAGTTCAATAAGCGCGTCTTTATCCTTAGACTCAAGCTGCAACTCCTCATGCTTCCGGCTCAAAGCATGGAACCTCTCTTCCCACATATCCTTCTCTTGCTTCATCTTGGCGAGTGCTTCTTCCAACTCCTCTATATCTTGGTTAGGGAGAGTTAATGGCTCAACCATAACCATAAACATATGTCTTTCACAAGCACACGGCATCTTCAATTCCAAAGCTTTCTTCTTCACCCAAAGAGTGTAAGCTTCCAAAGCTACATAGTTGCACGGACCAAGCTCGGATCTTCCTTTCCTATGCACGTTATGCCAAGCATGTACCATCTTCTACTTCAAATGTTGGGGATCTTTACCCTCTTGATAGAAAAGACCTTCTAACTGAGTGTTATTAGGTTTGTCTCTCAAGGGTAACCCAAGTTGACGGCGAGCCAAAGCAGCGTTGTAGTTGATTCCTCCTTGTGTACCAATGAGAGGCACATTAGAGAATTCACCATATATGTCAATAATATCCAAGCTACTCAATGCAGAGTCATACCAAACTATATCATCATTAGTGAGCGACATAAGTCTCTAAGAACACCGTAGACATTGTTTGTTCTCCACAAAAGCAGGTGTCTGAGGCAAGTGCGAAATAAACCACTTGTACAGAAGAGGAACACAACACACAATAGTCCTTCCACCTTTAGAATTCCTTAGATGCAAAGAGAAGTACGTATCACCTAACATAGTAGGCACAGGATTCCCAATCAAGAAGATTCTAATGGCGTTAACATCAGCAAAACCGTCAATGTTAGGGAACAAAGCCAAACCATAGATGAGAAACACAAAGATAGCTTCAAAAGCATCCACACTACCGGCTTGAGAAAAGACAATAGCTTTCCTAATGAGAAACTCAGAAGTCAATCCAAACATTCCTCCTTTCTTAACCCAATGAGCCTCAATCTCATACTTCTTCAGATGAAGAGCTTCAACTATAATATGAGATCTAGGAATTTCCTCCAATCCACTAAAAGGCATCTTGTCAGAAACAGGTATTCCCAAGAGATGGGCATACTCCTCTAACATAGGCATATACTGATAATCGGGAAAAGTGAAGCAACGGTAGAGAGGGTCATAGAATTGAACAATAACACTCAAGAGTCCCTCAAACACATCATCAGATAATACAAATAAAAGCTTCCCATGACGTTGCTTGAAGTCCAAGAGATCTAATACAAAAGATGATAGCTTCCTTAGCTCTTTCAAATCGGGACATCTAAAATTGTACTTCTTAGTGTTCCTTCGTCCATAATCCATGGTGTGAAAAGATTTGCAAATAAAACCTCAGTTCCTTGAAGTTATTTTTTGTGTGATGAATGTAATGATGCACGTGAATGCATGAATGCAACAATCACAAATAAGGGATCACATACAAGGCAAACAGAAAAAGGTTGAGGGATGAATCAAGTCATTGTCAAGATCAATCATCCATTTTGGTGGATTATGGCTTTCACCTTATCAACACCCAAGTTCCATTGATATTGACAAGACTTGATTAGATCAACCAAGAATCAAGGGTTTATTATGAGTCACGAGCATGGAGTCGGGTTAAGAACTGTCCCAAAGGAGTGTACTAAGGATAAAACCCTGTAGATCATGTTCTAAAAAGTTCCCAGAGTCCTAATTCCATCTACGGATATTACAGGTTAGGATGACTGACTCATCAACCCATAATATTCTCAAGAGAAACTCGTCTGAGTGTAGTATCGCATAACAACTGTTATCAAGTCTACACTTGAAGAGTCTCCGCACTACGTCCTAAATAGGACAAGTGCGGTTAAATGTTCTACGGTCATTAGCTTCTCAAACCCCAAATCAAAGAATGTAATTCCTAACCACAAATAACTTGTGTGACATCAATAGCTCCAAAAGCGTCTCCACTGAGTAGATGGGTCTCAATCTAACTTGTTAAGGACTACTCCACACAAGTCAAACATGATTATACCATCTTCCTATCTTAATTTCACTCAAGTTCAGGTTAGAACTTATCTCACCACTCAGAGATCACCAAGCACAACAAGAAGATTATATCATACAAACAAGTATAAAAACATCAAATATACAATTATATACACACAAAAAGTTAGGCTAAACCCACTGAGGACTACTCCCCAATTATAGCGGTAAGTTCATGACCATTAAGCTATGGATAAACTTAACGTCAATAAAACCAGAGTCGCCAACGCGCTTTTATTGTTTCCAACGAAAAAGAGAAAAGTACGAACAAAACCCAAAGATAAGAAGTTTTAAAATCAAAACTAATAAAATGCCAGAGATTACAGGTAAGGGGGTTTGTTACACAGGGGGAAGGTGTTAGAATCCAAAGTGTCCTAGGTACTCCTAGGGAGCCCTTTTTATTTGTGTATGTGTTTTGGTATAAAAGATGTTTGCAATAAATACAATGTGGGGATAAGAAAAGAATTCATTAGTTATATTTTTGTGTTTGACAAGACCTTCGGACTTGTGTCGACATACCAACATAAAAATGAGGGATTAAAACCTCGTAGTTCATGGTATCAATTTCAAAATGAGTGAATTGCTTTTAATAAAAATTTAAGTTTAAAAGAGGCACAAAAGGCCTAAAAGGGTTTGAATGAGTGTTAGTTATTTTTGTATTTTGAAATTTTAAGTCAATATGGTTAAGTTCATTTACAAGTTTGATTAAGAAAAGTGTATAAAAATGCAATGGCATAAGGCCAAGGTTTCTAATTTGCAATAAAGAGTCTAAGTTTGAAATCAAAAGCAAAGAAGGTTTTTGAAAAGAGGGAGAGATTTGAAATTTAGGAAATGGAAGTAGATGAAGAGACTAATCCTAAGCAAAAATTTAAAAGTTAAGGGTTGAAAAGATCTGACCAATGGGATGCAATCCAATAGACAAGAATGTCACATGGAAACCCATTTTTCCTTTGGAATTTAAATCAAGCAATACCAATAAACAAGAAATACGAAGAGTAAGGCATCAAATAAAGATAGCCACATCCAAGCTAGCAACTTCATAGTTTTCCTCATAATTTTCCCATGTATTAGATGACATACTCCTTGAATGGCTCAGAATAAGGCATTAGACACAGGTTCAAAGTAACATTTGTATCAAGACCATGTAGCAGATGAACTCAAATGGATCTCAATACTTGCATCAGATGAAGATTCAAATCATAAGAACTTGGTTTCAGAGATGTTGGCATTGGCCAAGTCCTTTTGCATAGGGAATGTTTCCTAATTCTAAGTCCAGAGCTCAGATCAAATCCAACAGTCCACACAAACATTTTTTAAGGGGTTTTTTGTTGTTTATTAAGTATTTTAAGGTCCTAAGACCACAAACACAAACAAGATACACAAACAAGTATATACAATCACAATATATGGCTCAAGTGAGCAAAGTGAAAATGGCATAAACATAAACAAGTTAAATGGTATGTAAAATGACAAATGAAATGGTAAATGACTTGAATTTAAATGGCATAAAGTAAATGACTTGTAATTAAAAGGTTAGTCAAATTTTAGTTGATTAGATGTTAGTGGAGTTTTGCTTTTCAATTGTTTAAGTCATTCTTTGGAGAAAACTCAACCCTCTATTCACAAGCATGAATCCTTTAACCAAGACATCTTCCCAAGGAAGGAAAAAAGACCAAGTTTCCACATAATACCATGAAAGGGGGGAGACTTACAATCTCACTTACTAGAATGTTATGCCTTTGGGTCAAAATTTAGTGCTATGTTAAGCAATCGTAATTGGACTTATGTAGAAGTCACAACTATCTGAGGTAGGGGAATAGAAATTTTGGTGTTAATGCATGTTAGAGATATGGTATAATGAACCATACTCCTAAAACATACCACACACAAAAATAAAATGATCAAAGGATGGACATAATCTCATTCATACTTTTATTGGTTCATCTAACACAAAGTTATTGATGAACCAATTAGCCTTAGGATATTGAAACTTTATTGGTCAATAAGAGGGATGGGATAGAATGGGATTGAAAATGAAGAGGGAGGGGAAATGAGACAAACAAAAATTGGTCATGGGAGGAATTTTATCAAATTAAAATCATTCATTCATTTTGGGAGATGAAATGTACATTTCATCAATCCCCTAAATCCAATGATTTTAATCCAACAAAAGTCAAATCAACCTTGACCAAGGCCCAAACACATAGTCAAACTTCATAAGTCAATAAAAAATGGCTCGACATAATTTCTACACAATTAAACAATTAAAAAATCAAATTAAAATGCATTTAAATTAAATTATGTTTTATCAAAAACCTAAAACCTCTTTAAAACATCAAATAAATGGCCAAGAGATTTACCATAGGTCAAACAAGGTCAAAGGACCTTGGAGAAAAAATTTCATTATTTTTGAAAAGTCAGAAGTATTTGTAATCAATTAAAAATATGCACAAAAACAATTAACTCATGAAAAATATCAATATTAATCCAAAAAATAATTTTAATTCAAAAAGTGAAAGAGGAAAATATTTTTAAAAATTTTGGTGAAAGTCCCATATTTTTTGGATCAATGATGAAATTAATATGGATTAATTAAAAATAAAAAAATTAAATGAAATAATCAGAAATTCAAAAAAATGAGAACCATCTCATCTCCCTCATTAATTGAGGTGGCAGATCAGGTGGATGAAAGCGTGTGTTCCATGTTGCACTGCAGTCAACGTGGCATAGGCTTGGTATTCAAAAGCAATGCATGAGATTAAAACGTTTTAAGAGGATCCTATGGTTGAGATGAAAGAAAACTCATCATCGGAGCCAGAGCTCTGGTCTTCTTCTCCAGTGGACCTCACTGGACTGGTCCACCATCAACCATCACTAAAATGAAAAAGCAAGACATGGATTTAAAGAAAAAATGCTCAATGGCTCGAATCTGGCCTCAATTTTGTCCAATTCCAAGTATATGAAAAGATACAGGGATTTGAATTTTGAGGATCATGATCAGAGTTGCTTCGATTTGACCTAAAAGCAACTCAATCTTGTTACCTACATTGTTAGGACTTCAGCAAACCAACAATCAGTCAAAATGGATGAGAAATGATGGAGAATCGAAGAAGAAAAGTGTCTAAAATCTCACCTTCGAGGAGCTTCATATTAGTTTGATCTTGCTTCCAATTTGGCTTAGCTTTACTCTAAAAGCTTGCAGAAGATGATTTGGATCGTTAAAAAGCTTGGACTCTTGGAGTTTTAATCCTAAAACAGAAGGAGAATTGAAACTCAGTTTCTCAAGAAACCTTCAAGATTATCCTTTCAATGGTGTTTGGGGAAGAAGGGGGTCGAAGCTTGGGCAAGAGGGATCCTATTTATGATCATGAAGGGTCTTATTTATAGCAAATGTGAATGATATTTGCACACTCCCAAATTTGGAAAAATTTCAAATTCTCCCTTGGATGGATGCATGGGCGTGCATTAGGCCCATGAGATGATGCCATCTGATCCAAAGTTCAATGTACTTCATGCTGAATCATGTTAGAAGCTCATGCAAGTGTGTGTGAAAATTTGAACTTGAAATTATCCAAATGGTGCTTTAACTTACACCCATCTGCAAGTCCCTCAATTTTAATCCAAATGGGATTATCTTGGATGTTTTGGAAAGTTGAAATCAAGGGGAACAACTTTCATGTTGAACACATTTTCATTTGAAGCTTGGATCATGATAAATGTTTAGGTGGAAGTTGGGGACATCAAACATATTTGAGAATTTTCTAAGTCCCAAGTCAAATGTTCACTTCTTCCACCTTGAATAACTTTTTCTATGAAGTTCAAATGAGAAAAGTTCCTTCATAAACGTTGTATCTATTTCAAACCTATTCATTTTGGTCATAAATTTTACCTAATTTGGATTTGTCATGAAGGAGTTATGCATTTTAGAAGTTGAGGAAAATCACTTGTTCAATGGTATTAGCCCAAAATGACCTATAATGTTTACTCTTGGCACATGAATTTGCAAGTTGAATTTTCTCTTCCTACAAACATAAAAGTTTAAATAGACATCATTAATTTGATCATGCAATTTTAATTGCTTTCATCTCATAAAAATTTAGCATGTTATGGTCTTGGGAAGTTGACCTCCAAACTAGGGTTTAGACAAAATGACCTATAATCTTTCACCATAAAAATGACTTTCCAAGCAAACCTAGCTCTTGACTTCGACATGAAAGTTTTTTGGAATGTCATTTAGAGTAACTTTACTCTTAGAATCATTTTCATATGACAACAATTGTAGGAGATAGGGTCTAGGGAACCCCAGTTTTGACCAGTTGACTTTCTCTGGTCAACCACCATGAACCAACTTGCTAGCTTGACAATATCTTGACTTTTAGGACTCATGGAGGATTATATATGCATAAGATGATGTGATGTTATGTGTACCTTGATATATTTGATCAATTATTGAGGTAACTTGTTGAATAACTCACACAAGATACCCAGATAAATTAGGGTTTCCAAGGGAAACAAACTTCAAACTCTAGATTATTTCTTGATCAAAATAACATGTGAAGATCATGGGGATCCATATATGATGCTTAGAGCCAATGCGAACCATATCTTGATTGATCTCCTTGCATTTAGGGTCTTAAACCCTAAATATGAGCTTGATAGAGCATAAGTGAGCATGTACACTACCTACGAAAGCAACAAGCTATACATTGACATATTTTTGGTATTTTAGTTAGTGAATAAAGAAAAAACAAAATCTGATTCAATCTAAAGTTCTTGGTGACCTCTCCCAATGCAAACCCAATGAATGATGGGTAAGGAGGATGCCAAGGTGTGATCCCAATGCTGATGCATATTATGAGATTACATGAGGGATCTTAGGGTCAAAATTGGGGTCTTACAATACTCATTCCAATGGACATGCTATGGCTAAAAAGATGTTGAGAGCAGGTTACTATTGGCTGATAATGAATCTAATTGTTGCAAGTTTGTGAAGAAATGCCATAAGTGTCAAATCTATGCAGATAAGATTCATGTTCCTTTGGCACTGTTGAATGTCATTTCCTCTCCATGGCCCTTCTCCATGTGGGAAATTGATATGATTGGTATGATTGAACCCAAAGCCTCAAACGGACATCGTTTCATTCTAGTGGCTATTGAATACTTCAACATGTGGGTTGAAGCGGCATCGTATGCAAGTGTAACCAAGCAAGTTATTGTAAGGTTTATCAAGAATCAGATTATATACCGGTATGGTGTGCCAAGTAAGTCCATTACTGATAATGGATCGAACTTGAATAATAATATGGCAGAAGCTCTTCGCAAATACTTCAAGATTGCACATCATAATTCTTCTCCCTACAAACCTAAGATGAATGGGGTTGTCGAAGCTGCAAATAAGAACATCAATAAGATCATTCAGAAAATGGTTCTGACATACAAAGATTGGCATGAGATGCCCCTATTTTTTTTGCCTGGGTACTGTAGAACCATCTATACTTCAACAGGGGCAACCCCTTTCTCTCTTGTCTATGGTATGGAAGTTGTGCTCCCATGAGAGGTTGAGATCTCGTCACTGCGTATGCTAATGGAAGCCAAGTTGACAGAAGTCGAATGGTGTCAGACTAGATATGATCAGTTGAATTTGATTGAAGAGAATAGATTGATTTCCATGTGTAATGGTAAATTATAGTAGCAAAGAATGAAGAAAGCTTTTGATAAGAAAGTCAAGCCTCGTTTGTTTCAACAAGGTGACCTCGTGCTCAAGAAAATTTTATCTTTCAAAGTTGATGCTATGGGCAAATAGACTCTTAATTATGAAGGCCCATATGTTGTGAAGAGAGCCTTTTCAGGCGGTGCTTTGATTCTTACAACTATGGATGGTGAATAGTTCACTCGTCCTGTGAATGCCGATGCAGTTAAGAAATACTTCGGCTAGAAAAGAAAAGAACAACTCTCTAAGTTGAAAACCTGAAAGGGCGACTTAGGAAAAAATGAGCGTCTTGGTGGATTGAAAACCCGAAAGGGCGATCCAAGCAAAAATTAGAGACATAAAACAGAAAATTTATCCCGATAGATTGAGTATCCCCCCTTGGGGAAATCTAGGCAAAAATTATGGATTATGGCAAGTAACTGCATTCAATTGATCTTAGTCATGAAGGCAATTTTGAGCAGGGCATTTGGTTCTGATTCATTATTCTCAACCGAAGTCAAGAGCATAATGGATATTGAAGCTGGTAGAGAGAGTAGTGATCATTGTATTCAATCTAGCCATTTTCCATGTAAATTACCATTTTCAACTTTGTAAAGATCTATGTAGTCTTGTCATTTACAGACTACCATTCTATTAAATAAAGTTGAGTTTTTATCCAATTGTTTCTACTCCTATTTATTTCTGCTAAATAAAATTGAGTTTTTATGATGATAATTTTGAAATAAATTAGTGAATAAAATTTATGTTTCTTAAAAAAATAATAAAAACAATCACTTTAAGAATAATCGATTTCAGCAAGGAATATCAACAGCAGTCTAAGAACAGGTAAGTCGTGAAGTGTGAAGTCTTGTTGGTCTTCCCCAATCAGTTTGGTTTGGTAAGTTTCCCCAAACAGTTCGTCATTCATCCCCAACTTGGTTGATAAGTTTCGCCCCGAGTAATTTATCAACCCCAGTAAAGCTGATGATTGGTCCCTAGCCCACAGCCGCGATACTCCTCTTGATATCCTCCAGTTTGTGACTTTGGAGATCTGAAACCTTTATTCGGTTTCCATTAGCATATTTGTGTTTCATAACTTCAACAATCTTTTCCTTAGAAGTTCAATTCAAAATAAGTGTTATGAAAAGAAAGTTTGAAAATCAAAAGCATAAGGCTTAGGTTTCTAATGTTTGAAAAGAAGTGTTAAATTTTTGCACAAAAAGTTTTGGCTTGGGTTAGAGTGGAGGGAAGGAGAAGAATGGCTAAAGTCCTAATCATACAAGAGATGAGGGATAAGAAGTAAGACCACAAATGGAGTTCCTCTCTTGAGATCATATTGATGATCCAAGTAGCTCGCATCCTTTAGAATATGCAAGCAAAATAATAGTGAGCTCAAGCAATCAACAAAATCAAACAAGTTCTTGGAATGTTCCTCAAAGGCTCTTAGATCTCTCTCTCTTAGGAGCTCATGGCAATGGTTCCTCACTTAGGCTCAATGTTGGAATCCCTAGCACAAGAACACACACATTAAAAAGTTCTATCAAACAAATCAAGAATGAACAAGAAGGAGTTTAGAAATTGGTTCTCTCAAAGTCCTCTTCAACATTTATAGCATTCTAAAGGCCCAATGCCTAGTTGCTCTTTGACTTTTATAGCACTCTAAAGGCCCAATGCCTATTTGCTCTTTGACTCCAAATTTGCATAGGGAAAGTCGTAAAGTCTAAGTCCATTTGTTAATTTCTTTGCATTTGGTCCACAACAATCAAAACAAAAGCACAAGCACAATAATATATACACAATTATGTGCTCAAGTGAGCAAAAGGCAAATTGCATTAACATAAACATGTGCTCAAATGAGCAAAGGAAGAAGCAAATGAATAATATGTACAAGAATAGTAAATTGCATAAAAGTAAATTGCAAGAAGTAAATGTTAATGGTTAATGGTCAATGTTAGTAGTTAGTGTGTCGTAAGGCAAATTTAGCGCTATGTTAAGCAATCGTAATTGGACTTATGTAGAAGTCACAACTATCTGAGGCCGGTCAATAATAATGTAGGCAACAACACAAGTTAGAGGTCTTGATTAGTGAATCAAACTCCAACAGCTTGCCATACCAAAAAGAAGATGAGAAATGATCTTGTATTGATTTAGGTCCTTTGCATGATTTAGGAAGAAATCTATCCTTAATGCAAAGCCATTCACTTTATCAATGATCAAGATGAATTAGATTTGAATCAAGGAAGATTAAACCTCCCTAATCAATGCTAACCACCAATCTTTAACTCATTGATCAATAAAAAAAAGAAGGAGAAGAAGAAGGAAGAAATGAAGAAAATAAAGTGCATTAAATGAAATGGAATGAGATAATCAACAAGCATTGACCAAAGGTAGAGGAGATCAAGGTCAAAAAAATAGAAAACAGAAGCAAAATGAGTATTAGAAGTCAAGAAACAAATAACAATTTTTGGCATTTTTAGTATTTAAAATAATACTTGAATTAAAATAATAAAGAAAGGTCAAACTTCAAATTCACTTCAAATCAACTTTGAAAAGTCCAAGTGAATTATCCCAAGTTCAACAAGGTCAAACAAAGTTTGACAAAAAATTTCAGCAATTTTAGAAGTCAGAAACTATTTTAAATCAATTAAAAATGCATAAAAATAACCTAATTGAACTAAAATCTCAAATAAATCTCAAATCAATTAATAAATTGATGAGAATATTTTTCGTAGATCTATCATCATTCAAAGAGGTTGGAAAAATATTTTTGTATTTTTTGGATATCAAAAACTATTTAAAATGAATTAAAAATAACCAGAAAAGAGAAAATTACTAAAAAATAGCAAATGATAAAATAAAAAATATTAAAAATCATTTTTAGAAACTAGGAATTAAAAGAGAAATAATGCAGTTGGTCTTTCATAATTTTTGGATCAATAATGAAAGAGATATGAATTTTAGAAATAAAATGGAATTTAGAAAATAAAATGGATTAATTCAGAAATAACAAAAATCCACACGCATTGGATTGAACTTCATTAAATGACGTGGAGGATCTAATGGCAATGAGCTGCGCGCGTACTATGGTCCCAAGTCAATGAGAAACATAATGAATTAAATAAAGTCATAACATCCAATGGATCTGATTAGATCTGGAAGCATGATCCAACGGCCCTCATTAAAACTGGCAAACAGACGGTGGCCCGCGCCACCGTCTTCTCCGGCTACCTCCGGTGAGGGTTCAAATTTGCAGAGGAAAAAATATGAATGAAAAGCCACGATCCAGGTACCATTCAAAAGGTGGAGTGATGTACATCACTCCTATGCCACTCAATTTCACTCTAGATCCCTATTGAGAGAGAAATCAGAGATGGAACTTTGGTGGTGTTCAACTGAACTTGCTTGATTTTAAAAATTCAAAGCTCAATAATGATGCCTCTATGCAGAGGACTTCAGACAACACAAAATCAAGTCAAATGGAACAATATATGAGGTGTTTCGAAGGAAAATGCAGTTGAGTAAAACCTTTGAATTGTGAAGAATTGAGTCACGATCTTTAAGTCCTTTTGCAAACAGAAAGCTCTATGGATTAAGTGAAGAAGGTTTATGAACTTATAGATCTAGAAAATCAATCAATGCAATTGAATTTCAGATCTGAAAATTTTGAAAGAAAGAGAAAAGTTCCTTTGGTGAGGGTTGAGTTTTGAATTCAGCAGCAATTGGGGCGCCTTCAGATTGAGAAATGAGAGCTCACATGCCATGTATTTATAGCCAAAGCCAGCTGATATGCATGAACAAAGTGTGCATGGGAGAAGAGGGCCTCCATGCATGGGCCTGTACAGGCGCATGGAGGGCCCAATTCTGATTGGAATTGCAAGCTTATATCATAAATGAATGAAATGGACGTGAAAATTAGATTGTGTGAGCTCATGGATGGCAATCGAATCAAGTTCCCAAAAATGCACTAAAAAGTTCCCCTCTTCGGAAATGATATGTCCAAAATTAAAACATAGGCTTATGGGTAATGGTTGGAAAGCTTGTTGCATAAAGAACAAATGCTTTGATGATCAAAACTCGAATTCGGCCTTGGAAATTAATGAAATTTGAGCTTCAAGTATAAGGTGCAAAACATGCATATGTGAAATTTCCAAAATTGGCCAATGTTCAAGCCCCTCTGTCTCAATGATGCATGATCCAAATGAAAACATCTTCAACATGAAAGTTATAGATCTTTTCAAGAAATTCAATTTGGACTTAAATTTTGCATCATTTGGATTTTTAATTAAGAAGTTATGGGCACTTGAGTTAGACTTTTTCACATTTCAATGCATTTGGTCCAAAGTGACCTATAATGTTTTTCATTATCACATGTATTTGTTTTGATATTTTGCAATTTTTCTCAACATAACATTTTAAGTAGGCACATTAAGATTTCCAATGCATTAATTCTCACCCCAAAATCATGAAAAATGAATGATTTATGTTCTTGGGAAGTTGACCTAAAATTAGGGTTTCAGTCAAAATGACCTATAATGTCTTGGAATGGATGATGTTCGTACAAGCTTCAAATCAAATTTTGATGAACATGAAAGTTGTTCATATGGTTCAAGTATAAGGTGCAAAACATGCATATGTGAAATTTCCAAAATTGGCCAATGTTCAAGCCCCTCTGTCTCAATGATGCATGATCCAAATGAAAACATCTTCAACATGAAAGTTATAGATCTTTTCAAGAAATTCAATTTGGACTTAAATTTTGCATCATTTGGATCTTTAATTAAGAAGTTATGGGCACTTGAGTTGGACTTTTTCACATTTCAATGCATTTGGTCCAAAGTGACCTATAATGTTTTTCATTATCACATGTATTTGTTTTGATATTTTGCAATTTTTCTCAACATAACATTTTAAGTAGACACATTAAGATTTCCAATGCATTAATTCTCACCCCAAAATCATGAAAAATGAATGATTTATGTTCTTGGGAAGTTGACCTAAAATTAGGGTTTCAGTCAAAATGACCTATAATGTCTTGGAATGGATGATGTTCGTACAAGCTTCAAATCAAATTTTGATGAACATGAAAGTTGTTCATATGGTTCTTAAGAACATTTTATCTCTTGGGGTCATCATCATTTTACCAACACATAAAAAGTTAGGTCTCAGTGTATTTCCAAATAGTCAGATGAATTGACTGATCAACTTCTCAAGTCCACACCTCATATCTTGATGAATTGATGATTGAGAACACTCAAATAAGTTCAAATATTCATTAAATGATGAATTAAAGAACTTCCATTGATTGTATTTGACCCTGGGTTAAGGTTGCTTCATGAGCAAGGCACAATTGATGAACAGGTGAATTAGGGTTTCCTTGGGAAACAAACCTCAAACCCTTTGATTTGTTTGATCAAAAATGATGAATTTAGATACTTGGGAGGCATATTTGATGGATGAGATCTTTGGGAACCATTTCCATGCTTGCTTTCATCTTCTCTTGACCATATCAATGCACATGGGATCTTCTAGAAGCTTTTGATCTTGTGACTGCTCAAGCTACAAGTAAGAGATGTTAGTGACATATTTTTGTGCTTTTGGTTAGTAATTAAAAATGAGAAAAGCAATGATATACAATTCAAGCATGCTTGGTGATCTCAAACCACTCACAAGAGATCCCAACCCAAAGGCAAAGGGAACCAAGATGCTTATGATCCTCGAGGCTATGCAAATGCAATGTTATGATGCCATGAGGGATCTTAGGGTCAAAATTAGGGTCTTACACTAGGGACAAAAATTTGTTTCTATATGTTATTATTTAAGTCCATTCTTCTGAGTTAATACAAAGATTTTAACCTTCACATCCTCAGTTAGAATGTCCTTAAATAGGGGCAACTGTAAGACCCGAATTTTGACCCTAAGATCCCTTAGTATTTACTAACCAGAATACCAAAAATATGTCCATGCATAGTTTACTGCTTTTGTAGGTAGTGTATGTCCACCCATGCTCCATCAAGCTTATATCTAGGGTTTAAGACCCTCAATTCGAGGAGAATAATCAAAATATGGTTCACATTGACTCTATACATCATATATGGATCCCCATGGTCTTCACATATCCTTTTTATCAATAATTCATCAAGAGTTTGAAGCTTGTTTGTCTTGGAAACCCTAATTCATCTGAGTATCTTGTGTGACTTTCTCAACAAGTTTCTCCATCATTTGATCAAACATTTTAAGTTATACTTCATATTAAATCATCTTATACATATATGATCCCCCATGAGTCCAAAAGATCAAGAGAGTTTCAATTTTGTAACTTAGTTCGTGGTGGTTGACTAGAGAAAGTTAACTTGTCAAAACTGGGGTTCACTAGACCCTATCTCCTACAATTTTTGTCATATAAAAATTATTCCAAGGGAAATGTTACTCCTTATGAGATTCCAAACAACTTTCAAGTTGAAGTCAAGATCTATTTTTGCTTGGAAAGTCATTTTTTATGGTGAAAGATTATAGGTCATTTTGTTTGTGCCCTTGTTAGAAGGTTAAGTTCCAAGGACTATAACTTGCTCACTTTTTATGATATGAAAGTCATTCAAGTTTCATGATCCAATTCAAGGTGTCCTCTCTAACTTTTATTCTTGGAATAAATTCAAATTCAACTTCCAAGGGTATGTTCCAAGAGGAAACATTATAGGTCATTTTAGGCCATTACCATTGAACAAGTGATTTTCCTCAAATTCTAAAATGCATAACTCCTTCATGCCAAATCCAAATGAAGTCAAATTTGTAACAAAATTGAAGAGGTTTTAAGTAGCTAAAACTTTTATGAAGGAACCTTTTCTATTTGAAACCCATAGCAAACGTTATTCAAGGTGGAAGAAGTGAATATTTGACTTGGTACTTAGAAAATTTTCAAATATGTTTGATTTCCCAAACTTCCACCTCAAAATTAACTATGATTCAAGCTTCAAATGGAAAAGTGTTTAACATGAAAGTTGTTCTCCTTGATCTCACCTTTCCAAAAAGTCCAAGATCATCTCATTTGGCAAAGAATTGGAGGACTTGCGCATATGTTCTTCACAAGGCTTCATTTGGATGAATTTCATGTTCACATTCCAATTACCATTGCATGATCACATGACACACTTTCAGCATTGCACATGATGAAATTTCGACCTGATTACATCATTTCATGGGCCTATCACATGCCCATTCATCCATGCAAGGGTGAATTGCTATTTTTGGAATTTTGAATGAAGGGTGTGAAACCAATTGCATTGCCTATAAATGAGACACTTCATGCTCAGAATTATGGACACCTTGCCCAAGCTTTTAACCTGTAATCCTAACCCTCACCATTAGAGGATAATCTTGAAGGTTTTCATTTGAAAGTCGAGTTTCAAATCTCCTTCTGTTTTGAGATTGAAACTCCAAGAATCCTAGCCTTTCCTTGATCCAATTCAACTTATGCAAGCTTATGAAGTCAAGCTAAGGCCAATTGGAAGCAAGATCAAGCAAGTTTTAAGCTCCCTAGAAGGTGATTTACCAAAATTTTCATCTCTTCGATTCTCTCTCAATTCTTCACCATTCTTTGTGGTTTTTGGTTGGCTGAAGTCCTACCAACGTAGGCAACAAGATTGAGTTGCTTTGAGGTTAAATTGAAGCAACTCAGTTCATGATCCTCAAAATTCATATCTCTGTATCTTTTTATATACTTGGAATTGGAGAAAATTGAGGCCATATCCGTGATCCTAGGCATTTTCTCTTTAAACTAGTGTCCTTGTTTTTCATTTTTCATTGAGATGAAGTTGGACCAGTCCGGTGGAGGTCACCAGAGAAGGTGACTAGAGCCCTAGCTCCGCTGGTGTGCTAGCACACCTCCTGGCCATCTGATCATGTTTGGATGTTCTAATCTGGACCTTTGGCTACAAATACAACGCGTACATTGCATTGACTAAAGACTACCATAGATAGCGCGCGTGTGGCCATCAGATCTACTACCTCAATTAATGATGGAGATCTGATGGCCCTTGTTTTTTCTAATTTCTTTTTATTTTCTAAATTTTCATTAAATCCTTTTATTTTGTTTAATTCATATTAATTTCATTTTTAATCCAAAAAATATGGGGCCTTCACCAAAAATATTTAAATATTTTACTCTTTCATATTCTAAATTAAATCTCTTTTTTGGATTAACTTTGATATTTTTCATGAATTAAATGTTTTTGTGCATATTTTTAATTGTTTAAATATACTTCTGACTTTTCAAAAATCATGAAATTTTTTGTCTAAGGTCCTTTGACCTTGTTTGACCTAGGATAAATCTCTTGGCCATTTATTTGGTGTTATGAAGAGATTTTAAGTTTTGACCAAATTAAAATGTAGTTTAATTCACTTTTAATTGGATTTTTAATTGATTAATTGTTTAAAAATTGTGTTGAGCCATTTTTATGGTCTTGTAATGTTTGACTTTCTATTTGGGCCTTGGTCAAGGTTGATTTGACTTCTGTTGGATCAAAACCGTTGGATTTAGGGGATTGGTGGAATGTACATTTCATCTCCCAAAATGAATGGATGGTTTTGATTTGATGAAATTCCTCCCATGACCAATTTTTGTTTCTATCTTCCCCTCCTCTTCATCTTCATTCCTATTCTTTCCCATTCCCTCATTTGACCAATGAAATATCTAATGTCTTAAGGCTAATTGGTTCATCAATGACCTTGTGTCAGATGAACCAATACAAGTATGGCTGAGATAGGTCCCTCCCTCTTGATCTTTTCTTTTAGTCTGTGGTATGTTTTAGGAGTTTGGTTCTTCATACCAAATCTCTAACATGCATTAACACCTAAATTTTTATTTCCCGACCTTAGCTAGTTGTGACTTCTACATAAGTCCAATTACGATTGCTTAACATAGAGCTAACTTTGACCCTAATGGCATAGCATTCCAGTAAGTGAGATTGTAAGTCTCCCATTCTTCATGGTATTGTATGGAGACTTGACCTTTTTTCCTTTCATGAGAGCTAGTGGCATACTTATTGAATTATCCAAGTTGGAGCCCTTGTCATGGAAGATGTCTTGGTTTAAGGATTCATACTTGTGAAAGAATGGTTAAGTGTTATCCAAAGAATGACTTGATCAATCAATTAAAAATCACCACTAACACTTGACTAACTTTTGACTAACATTTGACTAAATCTTGTTAATATTGCTTTACTTTCAAGTCATTTACTTTATGCAATTTAAATTTCAGTCATTTATCATTCACTTACATTCCATTTAACTTGTTTATGTTTATGTCATTTTCACTTTGCTCATTTGAGCCATATCCTGTTATTGTATATACTGTTTATGCACCTTGGTTTTGTGTGTGGTCATAGGACCTTAAAATACTTAATAACAACAAAAACCCTAAAAAAAATTGGTGGACTATTGATCTTGATCTGAACTTTTGGACTTAGAACTAGGCAACATTCCCTGTGCAAAAAGGACTTGGCCAATG
Source organism: Lathyrus oleraceus (assembly GCF_024323335.1). Lineage (NCBI taxonomy): Eukaryota > Viridiplantae > Streptophyta > Magnoliopsida > Fabales > Fabaceae > Lathyrus > Lathyrus oleraceus. The sequence continues at coordinate 220,702,704 of NC_066579.1, forward strand.
CCAACATTTTGAGACCAAGCTATTGTAAACTGAGCCTTCATTTGATGCAAGCCTTAGATCTTGTTTGAATTCATCTGCTATTATGCCTTTGTGTTAATGTTATTTTGACTTTGTGTCGGATGCTTTGCTTTGAGTTGATCAAGGAGTATTTCATCTGATACATGGGAAGACAAAGAAGACTGCTAGCTTTTGGGATTGCTTGCTTGGATGTGGCTATCTTTATTTGATGCCTTGATCTTCATAATGTCTGGATATTTCTAATTGCTCATTTATTATTGCTTGATTAAATTCCAAAGGGAAAGTGGGTTTTCTATATGACATTCTTGTCTGTCGGATTGCATCCCATTGGTCAGATCTTTTCAACTCTTAACTCTTAATTTTATGCTTAGGGTAGTCTCTTCATCTTCTCCCACTTCTTAAATTTCAAAATCTCTTCCTCTTTTCAAAAACCATTTTTTCTTGTGATTTCAAACTTAGACCTTACTTTAATGGTTAGAAACTTTGGCCTTATACCAATGAATTTTCAAACTCTTTCTTAAATCAAATTTGTAAACAAACTTCATCATATTGACTTCAAATTTTAAAAAGACAAAAAGGATTAACAACCCCATTCAAATTTTTGGGCCACTTGTGCCACTTTTCTTATTAAATTTTTTGTTAAAAGCAATTCACCAACTTTGATATTTTTACCATGAACTACGAGGTTTTTATCCCTCATTTATATGTTGGTAGGTAGGCACAAGTCCGAAGGTCTTATCAAACACAAAAATATAATCAATAAATTCTTTTTCTCATCCCTACACTCTATTTTTCTCAAACACCATTTATACCAAACACATATGCACACATAAAAAAGGGTTCCCTAGGAGTACCTAGGACACTTTGGGTGCTAACATCTTCCCTCTGTGTAACCAACCCCCTTACCTGTAATCTCTGGTATTTTATTAGTTTTTATTTGAAAACTTCTTATCTTTGGGTTTTGTTCGTACTTTTCCCGTTTCCTTTGGAAACAATAAAAGCGCGGTGATGACTCTGGTTTTATTGACGTTAAGCTTATCCATAGCTTGATGGTCATGAATTTACCGCTACAGCCTCCTATTAGAAACAGATGCATGAGGTTGTAGATTTATGCATCAAACTCGACTATAGGAAGCATGTTAGCACAAGAGGATGATAATCGTGTCGAAAGGGCCATTTATTACCTCAGTTTGGTCTTGAATGATGCAGATACTAGTTATAGTATGATAGAAAAAGATGTTCCTTTTCTTGTATTTCTCATTCCCTTTAAAGGCACATATGTGAGGGAATATTTTGTTAGGACAAGAGCCCATTTGCCAATTCGACTATGCAAAATTGGTTTAGATAACATGTGTTTAATATCGTCTAAATGTGAAGATACATACGCATCAATTGGTTTTATTTAATGTTTCAATTGTGCGCCTTTTATTATTAAAATTTAGTTAAAAGCAATTCACCAACTTTGAAATTTTTATCACGAACTACGAGGTTTTAATCCCTCATTTTTATGTTGGTACGTAGGCACAAGCCCGAAGGTCTTGTCAAACACAAAAATATAATCAGTAAATTCTTTTTCTCATCCCTACACTCTATTTTTCTCAAACATCATTTATACCAAATACATACGCACACATAAAAAAGGGCTCCCTAGGAGTACCTATGACACTTTGGGTGCTAACACCTTCCCTCTGTGTAACCAACCCACTTACCTGTAATCTCTGTAATTTTATTAGTTTTGATTTGAAAACTTCTTAACTTTGGGTTTTCTTTGTACTTTTCCCTTTTCCTTTGGAAACAATAAAAGCACGGTGGTGGCTCTAGTTTTATTGACGTTAAGCTTATCCATAGCTTGATGGTCACGAATTTACCGCTACACCCTCCTATTAGAAACAGATGCATGTGGTTATAGATTTTTGCGTCAAACTCGACTATAGGAAGCATGTTAGCACAAGAGAATGATAATCGTATCGAAAGGGCCATTTATTACCTCAGTCGGGTCTTGAACGATGTAGATACTAGGTATAGTCTGATAAAAGATGTGTCTTTTCTTGTATTTCTCATGAATGAAATTGAAACATTATATAAAACTAGTTGATGTGTATGTATCTTCGCATTTCGACGATATTAAACACATGTTATCTAAACCAATTTTGCATAGTCGAATTAGGAAATGGGCTCTTGCCCTAACAAAATATTCCCTCACATATGTGCCTTTAAAGGGAATGAAGGGGCAGTTAGTCGACGACTTTATCGTTGATCATGTGATAGTCGAGGTGTCTCAAAATTATTTGGAGCCAGAACCATGGAAGTTATATTTCGATGGGTCCAACCATAAAAATGGAACTAGCATTATAATTTTAATAATTTCACCAAATAAGATTCCGACGAAGTTCAAGTATATAATCGATGGCTCTTGCTCAAACAATGAGGCTGAGTATGAAGCTTTGATAGCTGGTATCGAGATCTTGTTAGATTTAGAGGCAAGGAAAGTCGAGATAAGAGGAGATTCTGAATTGATGTTAAGCAAATCACAAAGGAGTACAGATGTATTAAGGAGAATTTAATCATATGTTTTTATAGCCAATCGACTAATCAAATGTTTTGAATTTGTGGATATTCAACATGTTCCTCGTTTGGACAATCAGAAGGCGAATGAGTTAGCACAAATTTCTTCAAGATACAAAGTGTCAAAAGAAAAGTAAGAATATTTGATTGAAGTACGAGAAAGAGTAAAATTGACGAGGTTATCTCCTTCAGATCTAACAATGACGAAATTAGGGTCAGCAGATCCTGGAAATTTTGAGGTCTTTACCATCGGAGATTTGACTGATTCTAATTGGTGAAGGCCAATAGTCTAATACTTAGGGAACCCTACAAGATCGACTGAGCAAAAGGTTAAGTAAAAATCTCGGAGCTATGTTATCATAGGGAACCAATTATTCAAGAAGATGACCGAGGGTGTGTTTCTCAAACGCGTTGGTGAAAGTGAGGCATATTTGGTCGTGTAGAATATTCATAGTGGAGCCTATGGTGCCCATCAAGTGGGGCACAAGATGAGATGGTTGTTGTTTCGAAAAGGTGTTTACTGGCCTACTATGTTGAAGGATTGTATAGAATTCCCTAAAGGTCGTTAAGAGTGTCAAGTACATGCATTCATTCAACATGCTCATGCAAGAGAATTACATGCAATGTAAAGCCATGGCCGTTTAGAGGTTGGGCATTGGATCTAATTGGTGAGACTCAACCAACATCATATAAAAGTCACAAGTATATTTTGCTGGGAAATGATTTCTCCCAAGCAAGCTCAACCTTCTGCTTTTCCAGGTTATCAATTTCTCTCGTCAATTTGAGAATCTTGGCTTGATGTTGTGAAATTTGTTCTTCAAGGGAAGCTTTATTGTCTTTGTATTCTTGAAGTTTGACCTCGAGTTTGTCAACTTCTATCTCAGATGCATCACTCGTGTCCAAGGCTACATACATAGCCTCTTTTGTCTGTTGAAGTTGAGTGGAGTTGGTTCTTTTGAGATCGATGTCCCAACAGACTTTGTCGAAGTAAGCTTCAAAGTTGAACAATAATTGGATCATAGAATCATATGCGTGGTATTGGTTGAGTTTAGCCAATAATGTTTAAGTATCATTACCAAGTCCGACATCTTCTTCGATATCACTGAGAAGATCAACTCTGGAGATTTTGCCTTTAGTTGCTGAATTAGAAGGTTCACTAAATCATCACCTGTGTCCACCAGTGAAGCATCAAAAGATTTAGATTATTTGGAACAGGATGAAAGCTTGCGTAGTTTTTGGAGCCTTTTTAGAGCATCTATCAGATTCTTCCTCTTTAGATCAAGAATTTCTTCTTAACTCAAAGAGGTGTTGGATTATGAGTTGTGGATGGCAGATTGAGTTTGTTTCCCTATTACGATGGCAGGTTGATTTTCTTTATCTGTCGGAATAATTTCGACATGTGGGATAGGTTGCTCTTGTTCGATGGTTTCAGGGCTCTTTCTTACTATTTGGTCGAAAGACAGATTATCATGAACAGAAGCGATGATTTCATCAAGCTCCTCGACTATTTGATGAGATAATTGTTCAGTATTTGCCTCTGCCTGAATGTTTGGTTTAGTATGGGACACCTATATCCTAATCAGCCACTTCATTTTCTAGATGAATAAAAGAAAGGATGGTATCAATAAAGTTCGACCAATGGATATGAGAGAAGGTTTCAGAAGGAATCGATTGAGGGATACATGTGGGATTATCCACCATGTTCTTATTAGTCTTCGACAAATCCTAGAAATGGAAAATGTTAGTTTTATAGTTAAAGATAGAAATCGAGGTAAATATTTGCTGGTGTAAACCAATACCTTAGGGTCATGTTCTTCGGTTGTGAGATCTATAGGTTCGTCTTGCACTTGGTCTTCAAGGATGGATGAATCCTCTTTTCCTTTCCCTTTATCAAAAATACCAATAGTTGAGATGGTTCTTTCTTTTGGAGGTTTGGATTTTTGGGTAGTGCTCTTTTTACCGGTAGTTGTTTTAGAAGGAGTATTTGCCTTAGGTCGTGAGAAAATAAAATTCTTTTCACTATCCTTTGAGCTTTCGGCTTCGACTATAGCTTTTTCTAGTTTTGGCGTAGCCTACTGAAAGAGTTCATTTTAGTTGTGATAAGATCATCAAAACCATTAAAGAAGGAATTAAGTACATACATGTGTTATGGTAATTGTCACGGCTGGAAAAAAAATTACAGAGTCGCCATCATCCTTTATTTGTTCCTAAAGAACAGGGAAATAATGATAAAACCTAATAGATAAGGGTAAAAGACTAAGGTTCGGGAGTTGATTAAGCAAGAGGAAGATATTATGCACCCCTCACCTCCATTGTACTCAATGATATTCTCCTCTAAATCTAGGGTTAGTGTGTTTGTCTAAGGGAAGTTGGCCTATGCTATTTATTCTTGCTTAATTTATTTATTTACAAGGGAATATGTTAGTTTTAGGGGAAACTGCTTGATTAAACAGAAAGATAAAGAAAAAGTTTTTTTTCTCATATGGTAGTTCATATCTCAAGTCCAATCTTGATTTGGCACCCTTAAACCATAGTCTAGTTTTCATTGGTATAAATCCAGCCTCGCCTAGTAAACTTCGTTTGAAGCCGATATGTATTTTATTGATGCCAGTGGTAAAGTCAAGTATCGACTAGAAAACTCCATTTGAAGTCAATATATATTTTTAAAGTCCAACACCGTTTGCATTCTGTCATATTTTGAAGTTCATCACATTCTGGCTAATTCCCCGGTATCTTTCTCCATCAAATTGTTATCCTTAGTGAGTCTTCACCCGCCTCATTGTCCTTTTCATTCCCAATGGGCTATCACTACCACATATTTATGTCATTCCCCACAGGTTCATTCTCCATTATACTTATCATCCATCATACAAATCCTACTATGATTCATCTCATATCAAATCATATCCCTAGCAAACTAAAACAAAAAGTGAAAAAAAATACATTCATACATACATCATAACATAACATATCATGTCATCTGCATTCAGGGATAAAATTAGGGTCTTTTTAGTATTTAACTATCTCCCACTGCGATCATATAAAGAGTATCCTTCTTCATATTTTCTAGTTGAAGATACTTAAATAGGGGCAACTATCAAACCTCAATTATGACCCTGAATCATTGAATCAATGCATTCATCGAGTCATTGACGTCATCTGCATAGCATATCATGCATTTCATCTCGCACAATGCCTACATTGTCAACCGGAATAATATTTCGGATTTACAGACAAACCGATCAAACTAATACTCAAATGTATGTGAATTAAGCGGGAAAAAATTTCAAAATCGAACTTGGAGACATCAATTTTATTAATCTACGGTTGGTGTAATTCAACGTAACATGCTCGTTTGATTTTTTCGACTTCTTTTTTTGTCGCATTTTAATCAGTATGAGCATTTTAACCGATCATTTTTATTTCAAAATTTGATCAAAACCTATATGTTTTCGAGAAGTTTATTTCGTGCTGATCATTTTAGTTCACTCAGCTTAATTTTTCGGATACTTCTACATCCAATTTTTATTCATTTTTAATCCATTTATTTTTCTGTTTTTATCAACTTGTTCATAAAAAATAAATAGAATTTAGTGTGTAATCCTTTTGATTTTTATTTTGATTATTTGAAATTATTTAAATTTTTTTGATTATTTTATTTTGATTTATTTTTGAACTCTAAATGAGCACCAATGGCATTGTTGACATTTGAAAAAAAATAGAAAACCATAAGTTCACGCTATATAAACATTGACCATTGGAATTGAGAGGGAGAGAAAACCTAGACCAATAAAAATTAATTTACGGCATTGCATAATGATCTAATCATCTCTCTCCAAATTTCATCTTTCTCGATTGTGGCATTGTTCACGTGAACCCTTCACATTTTTATCATCACCAACTCATGACTATGAGCTCTATTTCCACGAAGAAAGAAAGGGAACATCACCTACCTTCATTTTCTGACATATCAAACAAACTACATCTCCATCTACATAAAAAAAAAATCGAAAACTTCCTCCACCAAACTACATCCAAACACCACCATGTCAAGGGAACTCGTAACACCATATACCACACTCCAAAGAAATCACGACCAAAGCTTTATCTCCACATTTTAACTCTTATTTCCTATCAACATCACCACCTTACTCTGAATAACTTGTCCTCCATACTCGCACAACAACAAAAAACCTTTAAGTTTGCTTCCACCATACGCAAATCATTTTTCACATCACTTTCTTTACATTTAAAAACAAAAACATGAAACAAAATAAAAACTAGAAAGAGTTAGAGCTTGTTTGAAAGACTTTTAATTTTAGTTCTTAAAATCTGTTTTGTATATCTGTTTTAAAAAATTGTTTTAAAAATGAGAATGAGAAAAAAGTTGCTTGATAATCAATTTCTTGAAATTTGTTTTTAGGAGTGAGAAAATATATTTGATTATTTAATTTTTTTAAATTTTTTTTAAAATATAAAGATGATAAAATTCTTTGCTAATTTAATTTTTAAGTTTGATTATATTAAATATCAAAAAATAAGAAATAATTTTATGACCATTTAGTTCCTAACGAATAATTTTTTATTTATAAAGTATAGAGTTAAAGAAAAATTTATATCTAATCAAAGATATTTATTATATAATTAAAATTTTTTAATAATGTAGATTGATTGATAATATAAAAAATATTTATATTAAAGTTATTTATAAATTTAATCAATTATAAAATATTTAACATAATGAGTTAATTTGTAATATATTATACAACAAAAAGAAATTAAGAAAAGTACAGTCTTAATAATTAAAGCTAATCTATAATATATCATATATTTTATTATATATTTTACTGTATATGTATATAAAGTATAACATGGTGGTTGGTAGTAAAAGAAAAAGTACAATAGAATTTATCAATCTAGTTATACAAAAAATTTATATAATTATATTTGTGCCATTAGTAAAAAGTGGCATATTTTTCTGTTTTTTTTATTCATTCTTGAAAACAAAACTGTAAAATGAAAAGAAAAAAACATATTTACATTGTTTTGCTTTTTTAGTTTGGAAAACTGAAAAATTTAAATTAGTTTTACAAAAGTATTTTTTAAAACAAGTCATTCAAATAGGATTTTTTGTGTTTAAGTTTTTAAAAATTAAAAAACAGTTTTTAAAAACTAATTCAAACAAACCTTTATTTTCTACTTCCCTCCAAACACCCCTACAACTTAATAACACCACATCAATACTCCTCTAACCATTCAAGCCTTCTCCCTCCACCTACTGCTTGCAAAAACAATCCACCATTATCACCCTATCTTCAAAACCGTCCTACACCCCACCTTCCCTCTTTAACATGCGCGCGGAAAAACTTCACAAACGCATACCTCCATTTACATTACTCCAAACCGCACCTCACATCAACCGGAAACCTTCTGTCACTGCTTCCTAACACCGCTCCGTCATGTAACTGTGTGCCCACTCCTCCATTAACCTTCAAATATGGTAGCAATATGGTAGCATTTCATTATCCTTCTCATCAAGGATTTTCTTGTTTGGGCTTTATCTTTTGTGAATATTGTGTTTGATATTTGAAAAAGGATACATGTGGTGGTTTGCTTTGGTCTTGAATTTGAGAAGCATGCTGTGTTTTTTTTCCTGAGAGGGTGGTGACATCGCAGGTGAGAGAGAGTAAAAGTTTATTTTTTAATTTTAATGGGGGCTTTCAAAATTTGAAAAAAAGTTTCTCTCTCTTATCAACTGTACTGTTGTCCCTACTGCTGCCCCCTCTTTTGTATAAATTCATGTTTTTTTTTTATTCCTTATTGTTATTGCTATTGTGATTTATAATTAGGTTTCAACTGGGCTTGGGTCCCTTTTCATTTCTCACTTATTCATACCCCATTCTAGCATGCACCCTTTTGTTTTCATTATTTATTTTTATCTTTTCTTCATTAATTTAAATTCGTATTTAGTTAATTGATTAGTTAATTATAGTTTAATTGCTTTTGATTACTAAGTGTCTTACTCGATTTATTTTTGTTTATGTCGATCTTATTGTGTTAATTTGATTAATTATGTGATTTGTGTTCATACTCTCACACATGTAAATAATCATGATCAACAACTCACCAACATTTCATCAATTCAAACTATTTCTCGATCATTTTCAATTCTTTCCATTCACAAATAAAATCTTGATCCTCAATTCAAACCATTTCTCATTTCAAATCTCTTAAAACCATATTCTTAAATAAAATTGGAAGAAAAAGATTACTTGGGTGAAAGATCCAGTCGTACTCTCGAATGCTAGGCCCAATTTGTAAGAGCTTGCAAGCCATAAATGTTCGTCTTCCCTTCAAAATACTTGTAAATATTCAAACTCTTTTCTTAATAAAATTGAAAGAAAAATATTACCTGGGTGAAAGGTCCAATCGTAGTCCCGGGTATTAGACCCAATCTGTAAGAGCTTGCAAGTCATAAATACTCGTCTTTCAAACCCAAAAAGACATCCAACTAATCAAACTCTTTTTCTCGCCATCGTGCGATCTTCAAAATCCTTTTCATAAATGAAAGACATTTTTTCTCGAGATGATGCAGAGCAATGCTTCATCCACAGCCGTTAAGTTCTACCCAAAACTACGTAAGCCTTGAATTCTTTATGAGATGCGTAGGAATAGGATTACAAAATCTTGTCAGAGTCCCTAATAATAAAAACCTTTTTAGGTACGTTTTTCTTTGCACCCTAATAAAAAATAAACCTTTTTTGTCCCATCCTTAATCCTTTTGATAACTTCTGAAGCCTAACATTTCAAAAGCAAACACTAACACGCGCAACTAACCAAATGGTTCTCGTTGAGTACAGCGGATGTGAGCGGTGCTAATACCTTCCCCTTGCGTAATTGACTCTCGAACTCTGATTTGGTTACGATGACCAATATCTTAGTCATTCTTTTGGGTTTTATCGATATTTCCCCTTTCCCTCTTTGGGAATAAATAAAGTTCGGTGGCGACTCTGTTAAGTCTATCTCGCAAGCGTGCGATTACGCTTCACGAGCCTCGTGTTCTCATTTCTCCAAGTATGACAACAAACAATAGTACAAAGATACAACCATATTACATCGATTGTGCTGATCCTATGCCTCGTCCTAGAGATCGCGAGTAGCCTGCCCGACGCAATGCACGAGTTCATGTGCCGCTACATCAAATGCTAAATACAAGAATTACAATGACAAAAAATGGTAGCTAGCATTACTCAATGCACTAAGTTATAAATCACAACAATCGAAAAAGTCAAAATGCATTGTTTCTTTCATAAAACAAGTAGTTGAGGTTCTCACACCCAAAATAAATATTTTGCCATAATCAATGAACACATCGGTCCGACCTAAACAAACAAACTTTACAATGAAAAGAGGAATCCCCTGAGTCGCAATGATTCATAAGCAATGACTAAGATTAAGCAAAGATAAATGCAAAGCTCTCAGATGAATAACACTTGAATCATCAAGGTAAAAATATATCGTTAACCACTCAATGTGTTTACACCCAGAGAAAGCCTTGGAAAGCATTGCATAAAATAAAAAAATACATGGAAAAGGAAGAATCGTGTTGAATCTCCTAGAGCCGAGGTAATAGGATCACCCTCCTAAATCACCCCAAGAGAATACTGAAATGGGTCTAGCATCTCGACTGAAATGATGGCATCAGGACATAACTTTTTCTCTTGTTCCACAACCCGGTCACAAGCTCCGAGCACGACCTACATCATCCGCTGAAGAGAGTCACAAAGTGCATGCTTCAAAATGGCCATCTCGTCTTAGATAGCTTTCAAGGTCTCTGCATGAGGCTCAGACTTCTGAAGCAGGGTTTTGCAATGCTCATCCACTTGATGAGTTTTCTCCATAACAAAATTAAAAGCATTTTGATATTTCTTGTCTGCCTCTTTGAGGGTATCCTTAACCTTAGTCACCTGAGAGGCCAAAGAAGAAGAAGTTCCATATATTTTTGCCTCCTCCTACAAAGACTTGTCAACTTTAACCTCATCCTGCAACGCGACAAGCTCTTTCCTATTTTCTGTGATATTTGAGTTCTGCTCTAAATTCTGCAACTTTCCTTTCCTAAATGTTAGTTGCAAATAATGTTTATCATAAATTTATGGAGCTAGTCACACAAACACACTAAACTAACTTTTTAAACCTATTTTTCTCAAGAAAATATTTAAAAAAATGTCTTCTACACATTGAATGGTTAACGATATATTTTGGAGTTGTCAGAAAAGTTTTAAGCAATTTCTTGTTATGGCTAATCTATTGGCCCTTCACCCAATCAATTGGGTTAGTTCAAAATATTCCCTAAGAGATTAGGACATCATCTTAATTAATGGTAAAAAAAATTCTAAAAAACATTAAAAGGTTGACTTCCTTGTTTTAGGTCAAGGAGAGCCTAAAATGAATGGTTGGAATGTCTGTTATGTCTGTTAGTCGCATTTTGAGTCTGCCTTCTATTCTCCTAATATCCTCCTATATATATGTATCCTTCTCCCATTTCCTGACTATTCAGATCCTTCATCAATTCTGCTATCAATTACGTATATTGCCCCTTATAATTGTCCTTTAATGGCTGCCTCTTCAATAATTATAAATCCTTGCCATAATGTATCATATTGTAACCGTCTCTGGTGATCTTTCACATGGTGTCTGAGCCTTGTTATCGGACCCCTTTTGTTATCACTGGATCATTCTCGCATAATGAGAAGTCGGCTCCGGATATCCTGCCTAGTTTCCAAGTAGAAGATCTAATGCCCTAGTCGAATTCTGATTGATGGATGATAACCCCACTATCCGACCTTTTAACTTTATTCATACTCGGTCATCCTGTCAACTCGGCCTCAAAGAGCTCATGTACTAAAGTAGGCTTCTTCGATCTCATACCTCGGTTGGTAAACTAATTTTTCCCAGGATGTACATAAGCCCCCCGAGCATGAGATCTAAAAGATTGAAGTGCTCGGACAAAAGTAGCCCGAAAAATACCTTTCTATCCAAAATTTTCCTCGACCTTTCTATGATACAATACTCGGTTTTCACTAGCTATTTAATGATGAAATTTTCTCTCTTTTCATGATTACTTTTATGGGAAGTCATACTTCATCATTTACCCTTTATTTATAACTTCTTGATCGTTACCTTTATATCTTTTTAAGGGGTTCGATTTTATTAAAATATCTTCTCCTAATATCTCTTTCCATAAACGTCTTACGAACTCATCTTCTAACCTTCAAACTTCAGGTATCATTATTTTTCTTTTTCTTTGTTGTTATTACATCTTCATAGTCAATCGACCTTAGTGCTAGCGATATAAATAGGATTTGGAATTCTTGTATGTGTGAATGTGAGGGTTATTTGAATAGAGCGGATTTTTACCGAATTAGTAGAGAAGTTTATTGTGAGATCCCTTCACCCACTAGTAATGTTGATTTGGAGTCCTCCTCCTCAGGTTTTCCGAATATTCAGATGGATGCAATAAGATCCCTGATAGACAAAGAGGTTTTGAGCTACAACCATAGTATTGTTGATGAAAGCTATATTTTGAAGCTTCGCTTCAATACTCCAATCTCTTCCATCGGGAATGAAGAGGACGCAATTTTGGAACCCTGTGAAACTGGTGAAAAAGTGTGCACAATTTATCCTAAAGAAGTATTGGACGAATATTTTTATATTTATTCCGGAGTCATTGAAGATTTCAAAATTATATTTCTCTTTACTGACTTCGAATATGACCTTCTCAAAGTTTTAAAAATAGCTCCCTCCCAATTACACCCTAACAATTGGGATTTTATTAAAGCTTTTAAGATTGTTTGTGACACGATAGACATAGTACTGGCATTAGGTTTATTATTCTCATTCTTTGAGTTAATGGGTGTCGAGAAAAGAGGTTGGGTTTCCCTTAGTGAAATTTGGGGAAAGAGTTTTCTGTAAGCTTATACTACTAACTATAAGGGTTTTAAAGACAAACTCTTTCGAGTTGAAAGTGGGACGCGATGTCCCCAAGTTATATATGATTTAGACTGGAACCACCACTTTCTGATCTATTGGTCGAAGAACCATTTACATGTTTTTGGTTTTGACTATGACAAATTAAATGATTTGGAAATTCGATCTTTGGTCGTCTTGGATGATTTCCGAATAGTGAAAGTCAAAGATTTTTTACATATGATTGATGAACCAAAACAAATTTCCTATTTTTTGGGCAATCGTCCATATGTTATTTATTATTCTAATATAATGTCATTAATCATCCTTTTTATTGATCCTAACTTTTATTTCAGTCCAAATGACAAATCTCAAACTCTCTGAACATAGGAAACTGATGGGCGAGGCAAGAGCAAGACGTGGGGATCAATCTGCTTCCAAGAGTGGCCTTACGGGCATTCGGACCTGAGCCCTCAAACGAAAGAAGCTGGACATTTCTAAAATGGTTTCCATCACATCATACCCCTAGCCAATACCAATCACTGCTTCTGAGGAACCAAAATCCACCTCTCCCAAGAAAATGAGAAGCTTGATGAGTGATGATGTTAGTTAAGCAGACTTGATGATTACCACTCTTTTGCAAGATTCAGGTAGTAGTCATCTAGCCAAAACCTCTTGTTAGTTTAAGTTTTGTTCCAACAACTTTGACGGGTTAAGGTTTCTCTATGATCACCTAAACACATCTGAGGATGTTGAAAATATAAAGTCTATTGGTGCCCACAATTGACCCAAAACCTCAGAGCATACTTGATGAGATGTGCCGTTATGACTAGGGTTTATTGGATGTGGGTAATTCATATGAGCATAAAGTTTGATATAAAGTTATCTAATGAACCAAATGAAGAAATTTCTTCTTCAAAAAAATGCTCATATACCCTTTTTGAGTCAGAATCATCAAATAGGGATATGATTTATTCTAGGTGATTATTGTTAAGACGAGGGAGATGAGAATCATGGGATCTCCCCATTATAGAGACAAAGTTTCCACTTCTGAATCGCTCACTAGGTTAATCATATCATCACTCATACTGATTAAAAAACAATAAATGTTGAATGTAAAATCTTAGGTTAGGACGATATTTGATTGTGAGGTTGATGATGCAAGAGAAGATGAAGAAAGTAGAAATCTTTAAGCAAGCGACAAAATCGCTTTTAGTAGTACTCTAAAAGAAGGGAAAATGAAAAATTAAAGGTTGCAAAAACTTCTAAATACTCAATTCACCTTATTTACAAGCAACGTCAACTGAAGGGTTCAAACCAACTAGAGAAAGAAATCACAAGATCAACGACTAGATTTTCACACATGGATACACGCCAACTCGAGTACAGTCAAGTGCTATATAAATTATGTCATACCCTAACTAGTCACATCATTGCACATGTCAGAAGAGGGTAATTAAGTGTTTCCATGATGGGTCTACATTTAATTGGTTCCCCCACTACCTTTTCAACTAATTCCAAGCATTTCGACTTCATTTCACATCGAACCATGTTCTGGAGGTCGGCCAACACTATTTAAGGCTTCCCCCGACTTCTTTAGTTCCTGGCAAAGCCATGGGGGCAACTGTTCTGAATAGTCCAAAGGCCTAAATAACTAAGGCCTAATCTCTCTCAAATTCAGTTCACTTGATCCAAAGTATAAAATATGTTGACACATTAAGAGCAAGACACATCTCTGATCTCCATTTTTCATTATACTTATCTTGAATCTTGAATTGACTTGTGAATTAGAGTGTTAACCATGCAGGTCCACCTCGCGTCATCGTATAGGAGATCAAAGTCGTTGTTCAAGATCATCAATTTTCTAACTCCATCCATTTCGGATTTTCGAGCAGAACAAGTGCAAACCCTGTAACCAACCAAATATACCAAAAGCATTTATTAAAATATTTTTAATATTTAATTCCTTTATTATTACTATTATTATTATTATTATTATTATTATTATAATTATTTTACTATTATTATTAATATTAATATTATCATTATTATTATTGTTATTATTATTTAGTTATTTAAATAATAAATTATTACATATAATTTAATATTTTTAATATTTAATTATTTCATTTATTTTTTTATTTTTTTCTTATTTAATTATTATCTAAATAAAATACTATTGTATATATAATTAAAAAAAAGAAGAAGTGTATGAATTAATGGGGCAAATCACGTATTCACCTTTTTGCCCATGGGATTTTAAAAAGGGAGTGTTTTACTCTCTATATGGATTTATGGAAGTTTGTTTTAGAATTAAAAAACATATTTTTTTGTATTTTGAAAAATAAAGAATTTTTTACAAAAATAACCCACTTTTTCAAGAAAATTCTCAAAATACCCCTAGTTTCAAAAAAAATCTCAAACTACACTTTTAGGAGGAGGCGCCAATTCAATTGGCGACTGCTCTTAAATACTTGAATGGAGGCTCCAATTGGATTGGCTAGGGCATGTGCCCTAACCAATCCAATTGGCGCCCATGTGTATTACTTGAAAGGAGGCGCCAATTGGATTGTCACCTTAGTGTAAAATGCAATTTTTTTTGGTAAATGGTATACGTGATAGATAAATTTGAAATAGGACAAATTGATATTAATAAAATTTTCCGTTTACACAAAAAGGCCTAATGGTGATGACCGGGATCACCTAACCGACCTCCGGTCCCACACCCCTAGCTACCCAAACCCAAACCCACGTTGATGATTCGCCACTGGTGTTTGAGCATCTGAGGGGCCAAGAGCGTCACTACCAACTACAGGAGATGGTATGTTGAGGTAGTCAGACAAGTCGGCATAGTCTTCAGTATGCATCAATGGTGTACCTCCGTAGCTAAGCTCATGACCCATGCTAGAGAAGTTGGGTTGTGGTTGACTCATTGATGGGCGACCGAAATGGTTGAAGGGATAATTGGGGTGAATGATGCATCGAGGAAAGGTTGGAAAGGTTGTTGGGGTGTTTGGTAGAGATAGGGTTGTTGGATGTTTTGGTTTCGTGAGGTTTGGGCTTCTTGGCTATGGTAGGAGGAGGGGCGGTTGGTGTTGAATGATCGTTGGATATTCTGGCTAAGGCGACTTTGGTAGGGTGATGGGGTGGGTGTGAAGCGATGTTGGGTCTCAAGTTTATGGTCAATTTGTTAGTGGTGGTATGGGGTATGCTCTTGGTATTGGGGTTAGGTGTATGGCATGTTTTGGTTGTATGTTTGTGTGTTGGTTGAACGAAACGTTTGACGGACAAGGGGTTGTGTGTATCCGGTCCGACACTGTTGTTGGGGGTTTGATGTTGAGGTGTCAGGTGTGTAAGTCATCTGGCGTGGGTCGTACAAGTACATATCCTCGGCGGTGAACTGAAAACCAACCGATCTGTACCAAGCCATATAAGTACGACTTGGTTTTTCTTCAGTTGGCATGATTGCGTCAGTTAAGACATGGTCATTGCGGTACTTCCATTTGCGACACTCCGATCTTGCGAAGCTTTGCCATGGATTGAAGTTCCATTGGCTGTTAACTTTGCACAGATGCTAATCTCCTAGGCTAGCTGGGGGATCTGGGATATTTTGGGGCATACCAAACTGCAGCTTCACACGATCACTGTTGTGCATCTCCACAGTTGTGAACCATATTATCGGTGTGCATGCAGTCCATACGGCCGCGTCTTCAGTGTTGACCTCATGGTCATGATCCAAATTAAGGTATGGACGCCAAATGAACTGAAATGTGAAAGAATATAGGATTATAATCTAGGTAGAGGAAGTTAATAAAATATAACGAAATAATTAAGTTATTTTCCTTACGTCTGTCGGTCAATGGTGACCCTACAGGTTGCGATACTGAGTAATGCAGTATCTTGGACATCTGTTGTAACGTATTCCACGTGCAGACCATCTACACCAAAAAGTCAAAAAATATTAGTTAGACATAATAATCTTTAAAGAAGTAAGTAAAGATATAGCCATTTAAACAACTTACTTTTGTGCATACGGAAATGTGAAAGGGTTATTGTTGACGGGTGTTAGGGACGGTAGTCTTGACCAACCCCATGCTTGTAGCAAAACAACACATCCAGAAAATGTAGATGTGTCTTTGTGTGAGTTTTTCCACAAGGAGCTATAGAGATAGGCCAGACAAGCATATCCCAACTGTAACTTCCTATTCTATCTACATGTCTAAGTAAAGGTAAATACATAATATGCATGCTAGAACCACTACCTTCGGGAAATTAAAACAAGCCAATTAACAACATAATGTAACACCTAGTTTTTATTATTCGAGGATCTTCGGTAGAATGCTCGTCTAAGTATAAACTATTATAGTACGACTTCAGGCGTGAAAGTAGTATACCTTGACCTCTTGCGTTATCATCTAACAAATCAGTCTCTAAGAGATCCATGCAAATTGAATTTGCATTCTTGGTTTTACCATTAATAACCTTACCTTCAATGGGCAGTCCCAAAAGCATGTAGACGTCTTCTAACATCACGGTACACTCACCGGTTGGGAACCAAAATGTGTGTGTCTCCGGTCGCCATATTTTGCATAAAGCTAGAATGAATTTTTTATCTACGGACCAAAACAAAATCTTGCTTATATGACCAAAACCGGCGAGTTCAACATAAGGCTGAATCATCGGGTCCGTATGGACATATTCATGGACCCGAGTCTGGAACCTTGATACATCCTATAAAAGAAAGAACAAAAAACTTGACTAAGTTGGTATGTTAAAATAAAAGGGGGTTGGTGAAGATGAAAGAAAAAAGTTAACAAAATAAAAAACTTACATATGTTGCGATGTTTGCAACCGTTCCTCTATGTGATTCGCCCATTGTGAGGATAGACATTTTGTCGAGGGATTGGTGCAGATGAAACTACAAGAAGTTGTTGCAGATGAAATTGTAGAAGAAGTAGTGAGAGTGATGGTGTGGAAGAAGTGTTGATGGAGTGGATGTATTTATAGGCAAATGGATGGGAGCATGAAAAGTTGTGCTTGCGTGGTGTCTCCACTTGAATTGGCGACCATGTACAACCTTTAAGAGGTGTCGCCATTCAAATTGGTGCCTCCATAGGGACATGCATGCAATACCTAGGTCTTATTGCTTGGTTTCGAGGTCTGCATGCATGATTTAACAAGGTGTCGCCAAATGGATTGGCGCCCATGTGCAAGGAATGAATGGGGCCGCCAATTCATTTGGAGTGTGTGTCTGCATGTCTGACACGTGGCTTTCCTCTCTCTTGCATGATGAACATGTCACTTCTTAGTAGCTTGCATGGTTGACACATTATTTCCTTGTAGTTTGCATGTGCGACACGTCACTTCGAACTAGCTTGCATGTGCGGCACGTCACTCTGAACTAGCTAGCATGTGAGACACATCATTTCCCTATTAAGTGTCTTACTATCAACATCCAAGACACTTCACTCACATTCATCTGTAGCAAGAAAATAGTTTTCATCTACACAATGTCATCTTCACCAAAGTACAGTGTCAATGTTCATTGCAATGGTGAAATATACGAGTCTGAGTTTTATGGTTTTTGTTTTCGAAACACTGATACCATTAGACTCACAATCAAGAGAAATGCAACCTTCTTGCATTTGAAAAAAAGAATACAATCCTGTATAGGATCGAGTATTGTGTCAAAGATCATGTATCAAAATCCAATATTTTTTTAGAATAGTCAATGCAAGTTTTTTCCCCTTAAGCTACGAGACAATGAAGATGTTAAATACATGTTTGTTAGTCATGAACATTCAGGCTGCAACTGTATTGAGTTGTACATTACCAGTCAGGATGAATCTGGTGAATTTGATGCACAATGGTCAGATGACGTCAACCCAGAAGCAGAAGCAGAAGTGGACGTCGTTGATGAAGAAAAAGAGGAGACCGAGATACAAGTTGATCACATGATGAACAACGACATTGAAGATGATGATCAACCACCACTAATACCTCCTAGTCATGTCTACAATCCGCCTCAATATATGACAAATATGGATCTGCACGACGATGAAACATCCAACAATGTTTTCTATAATCCGTATCCGAGATCAGAAGGCGAATTAAAGGTGGGAGACATGTTTCATACCAAAGAAGAATGTGTTCTAGCTATCAAAAAATTTCACATGAGCAACTCTGCTGATTTTACAGTGAAACGCACTGATTCTACAAGGTATGTTATCGAATGTCGTAACATGCTTTGTAAGTTTTGTTTGGTTGCGTCTTACAAAAAGAAAAACAACTCTTGGGATATCGCTTCAATAGACCCACCTCATAGTTGCATTGCAACTAACATTGAACAAGATCACCATAAACTAAGTGTTGCATTGATATGTCAAGACATTCTGCCGTTGGTTAATAAAGACCCATCAGTGAAGGTGAGTATAATTATATCTCATATCAGAATAACATATAATTATACTCCATCTTACAAGAAAGCCTGGATTGTGAGAACAGGGGCTGTTGAACAAGTATTCGGCAACTGGGAGGATTCATACAAGGAATTGCCACAATTTTTATTGGCACTAAAAACATATGTCCCAGGAACTGTGACAATTATGGAGACATTGCCAGCGATGATGCCAAATGGAACCTGTGCTACAGGTAATAGAATCTTTCACTGTCTCTTTTTGGCATTTTACCCGTGTATCAAAGGTTTCGCATTCTACAAACCTATTATTCAAATTGATGACACTTGGTTATATGGAAAATACAAGGGTACTTTGCTCATGGCGGTTGCACAAGACGGAAACAACAATGTCTTTCCCATTGCCTTTGCTCTGGTTGAAGGTGAAACGACTGGTGGATGGGGTTTCTTTCTTCGACATCTCAGAACGCATGTGCTCCACAAGTCAATCTCTGTTTGATTTCTGATAGACATGCTGCCATTGAGAGTTCCTACAACAACCATGACAATGGATGGCATGATCCTCCTTCTACCCAGTCTGTTGCATCACACACATTGCACAAAACTTCATGCGTGCTATAAAAGATAAGAATCTTCGCAAGAAGGTGGTGAATGATGGGTATGCTCCAACTCAGCCGTCATTTCAATATTATCGTGATGAAATTAGACTGCCTAATGAAGACGCGTGGAGATGGCTAAATAACATACCAGTAGAGTAGTAGACAAGGGAATTTGATAGAGTTTGTCGATGAGTCCATATGACAACAAACCTTGTGGAATGCATGAACGGGGTATTAAAAGGAATTCGAAATCTTCCGATAACCGCCTTGGTAAGATCGACCTATTATAGGTTGGCTTCTATGTTCGCAACTAGAGGTGAAAAATGGAGTGCGGTGTTAATGTCGGGGCAAGTATTCAGTGAGTGTTACATGAAGGTCATGAAAGAGGAGAGCATAAAAGCTAGCACACACGCTGTAACAGTCTTTGACCGTCATAGGCAAAATTTCAGCGTCCAGGAAACAATGGATCACAACGAGGGGAGACCAAATTTAGCCTATGCTGTTAGACTAAACAGAAGTTGATGCGATTGTGGACAATTACAGGCCTTCCGCATTCGTTACTCCCATGTAATTGCAGCATGCGCTTATACTCGTCAAGACGCTTACAACCATTTATCTGATGTGTACAAGACCGTCACCGTCATGAATGTATATAATCAATGCTTCTCGATACTACTAATGGAGGAATACTGGCCTCCATATGAAGGTTATATAGTTTGGCACAACGACGAGATGCATAGAAAGAAAAAAGGAAGGCCAAACAACACACGTATCAGGACAGAAATGGATTCCACAGATAAAATGATAAGATTATGTAGTATCTGTCGTCAACCAGGACACAACAAGAACAACTGTCCCAATCGAGGAGCATCATCTGGGTCTTAAGCTTTTTGTAACATTGTATTTCTGTAACCTTCAATCATTATATATCATTAAGTTTTTGTTACAACGAGGTTCACAACAAACATCAGTACAAAATAAGCTATCTGAAAACAAAAATATTTCTAACTGATTACAATAATCAAATTGATGTCATCTCGACCGAACATCATTTCCCTAGCATCCTTATCAGTCTTCATTCGCACCCAACTAAAGATATTGTTGAGTCTCTCAATACTTCTAATTTTGTCCCCTTCTGGTATTTTCCCATCTAACCAACGAACCAACTTCTTCTTCAGTTGATCGAACATATTGATGTTCCAGAACAACATCAGCATCTGAGGTTTGTCTCTCGCATAAATCACCTTTCCGTATCGGTGATGAACACCAAACATGATTGCCAAATGATTAATTGAGATATGGAACAATGAATCACACAACGCATTTATTTATAACCAAAAAATTGTATTTTACACTAAGGCGTCAATCCAATTGGTGCCTCCTCTCAAGCTATACACAGGGGAGCCAATCCAATTGGCGTCTGCATTCAGTTTTTAAGAGGAGTCATCAATTGAATTGGGGTTTCCTCCTAAAGTGGGGTAGTTTGGGATTTTTTTTGAAATAAGGGGTATTTTGGGAATTTCCTTGAAAAAGTGGGTGATTTTTGTAAAAATTTCAAAAATAAATACTATAAAAATATTTAAATATTAAAATTTTAAATAATCTTTTTGATCTTTATAAATCGTTTTATTTTTATTTTTTGTTCATGTATTTTTTTTAATAAAATTCTTAAATATTGAATTTTATTTGATTTTAATCCCTACATTTAAAATCAACAAGAAAATCATAGAGATTTTTTATGAATTTTTCTTCAAATTTTTATACAAATTTTAACTTTAGAATTAAAACTAAAAGAATTTTAACATCAGGATTAAAACCAAAAGGATTCTAACCTTCTTGGATTATTTAAATAAAAAATAAAGAGACAAAAAATAAAAAACACGTGAACTTATATGCACCAAAAAAACTAATTAAACTAATATTAAATTATTTTCAAACTCACATCAAATAACATAAATTATATAATATTAAATATTAAAACATAGTTAAAATTATATATTTTTTAAAAAGATATAGTTTTAAAATAATTTTTATGAAAACTATTTTAAATAATTTTATATTTAAGTAATTTTTTGAAAATTTACAAATTCAGAAAAGTTATAATAAAAATATGAAATACCTAAAGTAAGATCTCAAGAAAAATTATATATAGCAATTTTTTATTTCAACTTTTTTTTTGTAATTTTCTTAAATAATAATATGTAAAATTGGAAAAATTATTTTTTGAAAGAGTCTTTAATGATAATTTTTTTACTTTTTGAAATATATATATCCATATATATAGATATATATATATATATATATATATATATATATATATGTGGTGTGTGTGTATATATATATATAGAATAATATATATATGTGTATATATATATATATATATATATATATATATATATAAATATTATATATATATATATAATATATCCTATATATATATATATATATAGATCTATATATAATTATTATAATAGAATATTATAAGTATATAGATAATATATTCAAGATATAGATATTATATATATATTATATATAAATAGATATAGATAGATATAGTAAGAGATATATATATATATCTTATATAGATATATATATATTATATTATATGATATATATATTATTATATATATATATATTCATATATAATTATAATATATATATATAGATTAATAAATTTATAGTATATATCATATAGAATATATATATATAGATATTATATTATATTCTATTATATTCTTTATTATTATTAATATCTATATTATATTATAATATAGATATTATATATAGATATATATATATATATATATCAGATAGATAGATATATTGAAGATATATATATATATAATATTATATAGATCTAATATATAATATATAATATATAATATCTATAGATTTATATATATATATTATATATTATATTATATATATATATTATATATTATATATCTTATGGATATTATATATATGATCTAGTCTATATATATTCTCGGATATCTTATCTATATATATATATATATATATCTATAGATATATTATATATCTTATATAATATATATATATATATAATTCCTTATATATCTTATATATAATATATATATATATATTATCTAATATATATATATATATATATATATATATCTAATATGATATTATAATATCTTAATATATAATCTTATAATATATTATATAATATCGATATATATATAATATTATATAATATATATTATATATATATTATATTATATAGATATATATAATATATATATATATAATATATATTATATCTAATTAATATATATATATTATAGAGATTGCTTATCTGAATTCGCAGGGTGCATATTATTGTATCCTTATGGTGTTCCATACGGTGTTCCTGCTCCTGCTCTTGCTCTTGTTGCACCTCAGCAACAACCTCAGGGATCGTATTACTCTGCTGCTCCTCCGACGGGGTACCCTCAAACGGCGGCATATAGTGCTCCTGCTCCACCTCAGCAGCAACAGCAGCCGGGATCATATTATTCTGCTGCTCCGCAAGCGGGGTACCCTCAGACGGTGTCGTATGGGTCGCAATCGAATGTGTATGTACAAGTGGAGGAAAAGAAGAAGAGTAAGTTTGGTGGGATGGGAACCGGATTGGCTATGGGTGCGGTTGCTGGGGTACTTGGTGGCGTTGCATTAGTGGAAGGTGCTGAGTTTATTGAAGAAAAGTTCTCAGATGATGATGATTTCTAGAGAATGATGTTAATGTTTTGCATGGTCATGATTTTCAATGCTTTGTTGTATTAAGTGTCAACCTATTAATACGTTTTGGTTTTTCTTCTTTTTGTTTGGGTTATTTTATGATACTTGGTACTTGTATTAGTAGGGTGGGAGTTATTGAAGTTGGTAGCATTTTTATGATTAAATAATAATAAAGCAATATTTCTATGTAGGCATGGCAACATAACCCGTACCCGCGGGTACCCACCAGAACCCGCCTCGAAGTTGACGGGGAAAACCCGCTTTGACTGGGTTTGGGTTTGAGTTTGGGTTTTCTCTGATTATAAAATATGGGGACGGATCGGGTAATGGGGACACTAGTATCCATCCTGAACACGCCCCGTTTATTTTATCATGTAGATTATTATTTATTTTTGATGATTTAGAATATTAAATAAGTGGCCAATGTTTTAATATTTTGATTTGTATTAATTATTTAAAATATTCAAAATATATGTATGGGATTTTTTTAGATTGTTTCATTTTATTATTTGTAATGTAATTTGATTTTTTAAAAAATAAATATTTCTATTAAAAATATTGATTTCACTAAATGGATGGTGACGGGGCGGGGATACCCGAACCCAACACGAACCGGTTTGGGACGGGTTTGGGTTTTAATTCTCCATTTCCGTTTGGGTTTGGGCGGGGAACGGGGATTGTTTAGGGATTCGGGTTTGGGTTTGGGGGAGGTACAAACCGTCTCAGACCCACCCTGTTGCCATGCCTACTTCTATGTAGCATTTTTATGATTAAATAATAATAAAGAAATACTTCTATGTAGCATTTTTATGATTAAATAATAATAAATCAATATTTATATGGAAGTATGACAATGGGGTGGGGCGGGGCGGAGACAGATTTTACCATACCAAACTCAAATTCAAATTACCAAACAATCCTTGTTTTCTCCCAAAAAATAAACACGGATAGAGAATTAAAAATCAAATTCGTCCCAAACGGGTTTGGTTGGAATCGGGTATCTTGTCCCGCCACCATCCTTTAATAAAATCAATTTTTTAAATAAAAATATTTATTTTTTCTAAAATTAAATTACATTACAAATAATAAAATGAAAAAACCTAATTTTTTTATACATGTATTTCAAATATTTTAAATAATTAATACAAATCAAAATATCAAAACATTTGTCATATATTTAATATTTTAAATTATCAAAACTAAGTAATAATATAGATAATAAAATAAACGGGGCACATTCAGGGGCGGACCTGGGGTGGGCACTAGTATCCCCATTACCCGACCCATCCCCATATTTTTTAATTAGGGAAAACCCAAATCCAAACCTAAATCCTGTCAAAACAGATTTTCTCAGTCAACTTCAGGGCGGATTCGAATGGATACTCGCGTGTATGGATTATGTTGCCATACCTACTTCTATGTCTCAAAATGATAATCTAATTAATTACCCTTTTCGTTTTTATAATTACAGATAATTTTAGAAAACAAATTTATACTAAAATATGTCAATTTATAATATTAATCAATAATAATACCAATGAATCATAAGTGATATTTTTTTATATTCTTAAATATATATAGATTTTTTATTTAATTCTTTAAATTTAACCTTTCAAGATATTAATAAAAAATAGTTTTATACTCTTAATTTATCTTATAAAAAAGTAATTCTTCTTAATAAGTATGAAAATTTTAAAATGATTTATAATACAAAAAAAGATAACTTACAAACAATTATATAAATATTAATAAAAAATAATTTTATAAAGTCACTCATAATTTATCTTATAAAAAAGTAATTGTTCTTCTTAATATCTATGAAAATTCTAAAATGATTTATAATTAAAAAAATAGAAAAAATAACTTACAAACAATATATTAATGTGAGCTATTTTTAAAACAAAAATTAGAGAGATAAGGGATATACCAATCACATAAGCACTTAATTGGTACCTTGAATCTTCTACTTGATGGGGCTTGAGATATCTTCAAGTTAATCACTATCATCCAAGACTTGGAAATATATTATCATCGAATTCAACATTCATTAGTGTCGTTGTTATAAAAAAAACTAGAAAAGTTGTTAGCAAGATCATCAGTTACATACCTTAAGGCACATAGATCCATATAATGGACCGAGATCTATATTTCACTTTGTTCTAAGTCATTTTTGGATTATCATCCAAAACTCAGTTATTTGGTAGGAGTTATGTCCAATTGTACCTTATACAACACTCGAGACGCTTGGGTGAATAACTTTTTATTTTAATACATCATATGAATTTTTCCCAACTATCGCCTCTAAACCTTTCAATCTTATTAAATTTAGTTCAGTTTAGTTAGACCCAAATGTAGCAGTGGAATACTACTTTTATTCCATCACATCTTACTATTACAAAAAATTTGTATTTCGCATTGGTAGTACCCACCTTCATGATGGATACTTACAAATGGTCATGAGTCAATGATCGATTTGATACCATTTGTAATGTAGAATCTTTGATCGTCAAGTTATATTGATCACAAGCATAACATGAACAAAATCTATAATGAGTGACTCCCCAACCTATAATGCTAGTTTATGAACGAACAAAAGTTTTAGAGAGATCACATACTCATAATTCGTGAAGAATTGACTGTCACTTTATTGTTGGCCAAGTGACTTCAAACACAAAGGCAGAATGAATAAGTGAATTTACTTTATTTTCAAAACATTTTAAGAAAACAATTGACTCTACATGGAGAATTTTAATAAAAAGAGATGAAATAGAGATTTGAGCGTGAAATAGTAAATAACAGAAAAATAAAGAGAAAAGGGAAAGGTAAGTGAACACCAACATTTATACTAATTCGACCATAAACCATGCGACCTACTCAAGTCCCCAAAGATTTCCCCTTAAGATTTCCACTGATAACTTATGTTTGTATTACATGATCAACCCATAACCTTCTACACAAAGCTTTTACCTAAGTTCAAATTGCAAGCTTTATAATTATACGAGAGTTACAAGAGAATGAAACTATTTATTTACAATTACATTGCCTTGCCTAGACTTTTAGTCACCAGCTATTAGAACTAACTCCAATACTTGTCCATGTTTGTATCCTCCCCCTGATCCAAAGCGATCTTGGTACGAGAACTCATGGTCTCGAATCCATCCAAGAGTTAAACCACCTCAATTTCGTCAAGTGTGAGGTAGTCAAAATCATATTCAATGATCGCCACTAGGTTATGTTTATGGTAGAGGGAAGTGAGGGATGTCCTAGTTGTGAACATAGATGATCCATATTTCATTCTCTCCCTCATAAACTTATCCTTCCAATTATTGTAATGATTGAAGTATGGTCTAAACAGGTTGTTCCAGGCAGGGCGATTAAGGTCTCCTAACCCATTCTAACGCTCGTATTGGTGTCATAGAAGTAAAAGAAACTTCATATAGTAGGATGAACCCCCATTCACCAACATATAATCCTGAACACCCAAATTAGGCACCACCCGTTGGGCGTGATATGGGATAAGGTGACATTGATCACCTTAAATACATCTGTCTTAGATGCAAAAAATAGGATTATGACCCCTTAAGTCCCGTACGATGGGAAGGTAAAGGTAGAGATAGAGAAAGGGAGAGTCGTCCAAAGCTTCCATATTGGCCCTCTATGTTGAAGAACATGTCTCCATGATGACTTCTTCCTCATCACCCAAAGAGGAAAGTTTGATATGCTGACGAAAGGAGGATATCCTTTCTTCGGTGATGGAATGGAACTCGATATCCTTGACTTCCTTGCACTAAGTGTTAGAGGTGGCCATTAGCTCCTTTTTTTATAAGAAAACATAAGGGAAAAAGAATTCACTA
The DNA here is from genome assembly GCF_024323335.1 of Lathyrus oleraceus. Lineage (NCBI taxonomy): Eukaryota > Viridiplantae > Streptophyta > Magnoliopsida > Fabales > Fabaceae > Lathyrus > Lathyrus oleraceus. Next base: position 220,729,862 of record NC_066579.1, read on the forward strand.
TTGCTACCACCGCTATTATCTCTATCAGAGATAATTGAACTCTCATAACTACCAAACATACCAAATTTCACTAATTTATAATCAATTGTCCCATTGGGATGTTTGTCATTCCTATAATAGTAACTCCATAGGGTTGTGCGCTCATCATAGATCAAAGGCTCTACCAGATTTCCATTCTCATCTAAATCCCTAATTATCGCTATAAATGGAAAAAGGAGAAGAAAAAAATCGAACATGTACTTGTAAATAGGGCCTTAAGCTTGAAAGAGTTGAATAAATGATGAAGGATATATAAGAGGCTTTCAAAGATTTTGAAACGAAAGTGTGTTAAAAGGTGAATTGATTAGGGTTGAACCCCTTTTATATAGGACTACTAGGAGTAATCAAGGGTCTCTCCTTAGGTTTCCCATCAAACGCGGAAAAATCTACACGCTTTTTACATGCGTGGGAGATTAAAGCCAATTTGGAATTCCAAGAATAAATTATCATTAATTGCATTTAATGTCAGACGTGCCTTTTACCTTGAATGGAGTTTGGGGATTTCTCTCAACTGATTTTTGGGAATTCCCTTAGTTGGAGAATGAGGATTCACCTCATTGACACTTGGAGGTATATCTCAGATCATGCTTAGGGACTTGCCCCATATGTCACGATGCAAAAAATACGATCCTCCGCGAAGCGTTCGCATGCTCACGGAAAAATGATTCGAACAGAGTCGCCACCAAAGTTTATTTATTCCAAAAAAATAAAGGAAAAATATCGATAAAACCCTTAAGAGAAAAAGAAGATGGTCATCACAACCAAATTCGGGATCGGAAGTCGATTAGCCAAGAGGAAAGTATTAGCACCCCTCACGTCCGTTGTACTAAATGGGGACCTTTTAGTTAAACTTGCGATTGAATGTTAGCTTATGTTATTTGTTTTCTTCGACTTATTGAACGATAAAAAGAAAAAAGGATTTTTTTATTAATGTGCCTGACAAGATTTGAAAATCCTGCTCCTACGTATCTCTTGGTGCAATGGAGAACTCAAGACTATGTAGTTCTCTTTAGAAAAAGAACTATTTGTTGTTTTCTTTTAAAAAGTAATGCTTTAGACATATCGGGTGGTTAAATCTTTACTTGATGCTCGCTCTTGGAGGCTAAAGTCTTTGTTTGTTTTACGTCGATATGAATAAAACATACTTGTTTTTGAAAAGGTTTTCAAAGTCGCGCAAGGGAGAAAAACAAGTTTGATGTGTTTGAATATTTTTGAGTGATAGACAAATATTCAATTGGTAGGCTAAGTGTGACCATCACATGAACACTCTAGAAAAGGAGGAGAAAATTAATTCCGCCTCAATCCTTTTTCAATTGAATTATTTCTGAAATTTGCGTGACGAATCAATTCGCATTTCTTTAATGGACGACAAGTATTCAAACGGTAGACTATGTGCGGCCATCACACGAGTACTTGGGGAAAAGAGGAGAAATTAGTTCCGCCCTAATCCTTTTTCGTCCATGAAAGAATTAATTTGGTTTAGTTATTCAATGTGTTTTAAGACGATTGACGAATATTTGAATGGGAGGCTAAGTGCGGGCATCATCCAAATAACCGGGATTACGAGGGACAAAGAAAGTCCAATTCAACATTTTCCAACAAGATTTATTCAGAAAAGATTTTAAACGCTTCGGACAAGCGGAAAACAATGACTCGATGATGATTGAAGGTTTCTCGTTTTAGTTTAAAAATGATTTGTCAAATGGCTTGTCTTTTAGAGTTTTTTGAAATTGAATGAAATGTTACTCAGATTGAATTTGTGCGAAACATTGAGTGTGATTATTCACATATGTGAGGATATGAACATGGAAATAAATTACATAATTAAATGATTAAACACAAGAGAGATTAATTAATCAATTAATCTACTTAACAATTCAAAAAAGGCAATTAACAAAAAAGAATATAATTAATTAATCAAATAAAAATATAATTAATTAGTTAACTACTTACTAATCTAAATAAATAAATTAATTAAAAAACTAAATAATCAAACTAAATATATCACAATAGAGATGCAACATAGATTGAGGTGTCTATGACATCTAGCAATTGGGCTTAAGGATACATGATTTCTAAAGGCCCAAAATTCAAAACTCAGTTGCAATTAAATAAAACAACACACAATAGACTAAAAAATAAATTAAAATAATAAATTAATGAAAACCAAAAATAATGATCATGCTCATGCTGGTGAAGTGGAAGAGAGATTTTTAAATTTCAAAGGTCTCCAATCAGCTTTGGACATGTGGCATGGGAGAAAAATATGAAACAAAGTCTCCATTATCTTTCTCTCTCTCACTTGATGCTTCCACTTTTTCAGAAAAAAAACTCAAGATTCAAGTATCTCTTTCTCTCAATCAAACAAAATAAACATGTTATGAAAATAACTCTCCTCTCCTCTCACTTGATGCTTCTTTTTCTAGAAAGAACAAAACATAGTATATACAAGTTCATCTCTCTCAACCACTTCTTTTTAAAATTAGAGAGAGAGAGAGAGAGATTTTTAAATTTCAAAGGTCTCCAATCAGCTTTGGACACGTGGCATTGGAGAAAAAATGAAACAAAGTCTCCATTATCTTTCTCTCTCTCACTTGATGCTTCCATTTTTTCAGAAAAAAACTCAAGATTCAAGTATCTCTTTCTCTCAATCAAACAAAATAAACATGTCATGAAAATAACTCTCCTTTCCTCTCTCTTGATGCTTCTTTTTCCAGAAAGAACAAAACATAGTATATACAAGTTCATCTCTCTCAACCACTTCTTTTTCAAATTTAATCACTCAAAACCATTGAATCAAGTTCAAATAAACACAAAAACAAAAATCAAGTAGAGAAGGAAATAATTATTGATTCTTTGATTTGTAAGATCAAAAAAGAGACAACGGCTGATTCGACGGTAGTGCAGAAGCGGCGACGATCGATTATTGGTGGTGGTCGGGACGAACGTGGTATGTGCATGGTTGTTGGCGGTTGTAATGATGTCGTCCTTGTGGATCTGTCCTGGAGGAGTAAATCTGCTACGTCAGAGTTTGTTGTTATATGGAGAGCGACTTCCTTTCAGTTTTTGTGTGGTGTTGTATAAAGTATATATGATGGTGTTATACTTCAGAGTTCGCATGAACAATTATACACTACATCTTTTTTAATTTCGATTGAATCAAATTTATACAACAAATGTTACTTTTGTAACATGTTGCTTCAATCAACTCAATCCAAATTACTAGATATTTTAACAAATTCAATGGGAATAGTCTTAAATTTACAAGACACTACCCACAAATGTAGGTCGTATTCATTTAGGATGTCGCTTAATAATAATAATAATTCTTGAAAGCCCTTAATATGAGAACAAATTCACAATAAAACATAAGTTTTATGAATTTATATAAATTTCATGATTAAAAAAAATATTATTGTATAAAACTTAATAACAATAAAATCAAATAACATAATTATTTCAAATGTATAATTTAAAGTCGGATAAATATTAAATATTGATATATCCAAAATAAGTGTCAAACAAATTCACATATACACCAAATAATTCTTTAAATAAATATCAACAAAACCAATTCAAAAATCCAAAGTATCCAAAGTTTAAAGAATTAAATATTTAGTTTTACCTTATAATTTGGAGAGACATTCAAAATATTCAAAAAGAAAATTCCATAAATAATATATAATAATTAAATATATATTAAACAAATTAGTATTTATCTTATCTGTCAAAATCTAAATTCATGTGCAGATTTTATATGAATCAAATTGAAAGATAAACTTTTTTAAAATCAAATAAAAAGTTTAATAATAAAACTTTTTTTTTCAAAATCAAGAATCAAATCATCAAAATAAGATTTTAATTCAATATTTATCTTTCCCAAATAATTCACATAAATATATATTTCTAAATATATACTCTCTAGCCATAAATAATGTGTTGAAAATCAAAATCTTTAATGAAAATGTATTTTTATAATTCTCAATCATCAATCATAACCATATATGTGATTCCAAATATATTTAGCATAAAAATATTATTATCATCAAACATATCTCTCAAAAGAAACTTAAAATTTTCACAAATACTTTTCTTCCAAAAACAAAACATAAAGATATTATTATGAATCAAAACTTTATCATATAATTTCGCAAGTCAAATTCAAAATTTTATTTGATGGTAACAAACTATATTTGAATCAAATATAAGTTTTATGATATATATATCAAAATTCTTTATTTAATTTCAAATAAAAAAAACTTTATTTCTAATATATTTCTTTGGTTTTTATTTTATACAAAATCATGATCAAAACAAATATTTAAGATTATAATGCAATTAGGGACTAAACAATTGCAATCATCCATGAAAATATTTATATATAAAAGATGTATAATTCTTTATTTGAAAGAACATAAAAGAACATGCATACATATGAATTTATATGGAAGAACTTAAACCATACAAATCGTTTCAAAACAAATATACACATAATCATAAATTTCTTACTATCACAATAATTTAACAAATAAAAGAAAACATCCCCAAATATTATCATAAAAAATTCATATCTTGAAAAAAAAATTCACACAATCCTGAATTTCAAATATATGTTTCATAAATTTCAAATATACATTTCGTAATCACATACCCACAAAAAAAAATTGAAGTTTAGTGGACAAATCTCAATAAACTTAACATGTAGACCTGCTATGATACCACTTATTGAAATTAAATCAATAACAATTAATCACATATACATATTCTACATATTATATCATATACTTTAGAATAGAATAGATAATACAAACATGTATATAATTACAGGATCTATGACATGTTACTATATGAGAGTAGAGATTACATGAATATCTGGATCTATTGAGAAAGTTTTGTTTGCAGTAATCCTGAAAGTTAGAAGACAAACAACAAACACATGGGACTTGTATAATTCTTCCTCAATTGGTACTCCTAATGCATTGAATACTCTTCAGATGGGGAGAAGAGATAAATTACTCATGTACGGTATATTGGGAACCATATCCAATATATAAGGGGATGGCCAATTAGGGTTTCCATTATTCCGAAATGGGCAATCCTGACATCCACTCATATTTTAGCCCATATCCAATTAATTAATTAATTAATCATTAAATATAAATCTAATAAGCCTTTTAAATTTATTTGACCATTTAATCAATTAAGACTCTTAATTTGATAAATAGTTAATATAATTAAAATATATATACCCACATAATAATTATTGGAATATAGTGATTAAATAATAAGGCTTGGAAGGCTGTGTTGACAGGCTGGGTGCACCCTGTAGTTACTAAAGAAGGAGAAGCCACTGTTGAGAAAAAGCCTGAAGAACAATGGTCCAAGGAGGAGGATGACCTAGCCCTTGGAAATTCTAAAGCATTGAATGCCATCTTCAATGGAGTGGACAAGAACATCTTAAGAATAATAAACAATTGTGAAGTAGCTAAAGATGCTTGGGACATTCTCAAAACCACTCATGAAGGCACCTCTAGAGTGAAAATGTCTAGACTACAGCTGCTCACCACCAAGTTTGAAAACTTAAGGATGAAAAAGATGAAACCATTCATGAATTTTACATGAGTATCCTTGAAATTGCCAATTCCTCTGAAGCTTTGGGTGAGAAGATGTCAGATGAAAAGTCAGTAAGAAAAATACTCAGATCACTTCCCAAGAGATTTGCTATGAAAGTAACAGCCATAGAAGAATCTCAAGACATCTCAAATATGAGATTTGATGAGCTAATTGGATCCCTCCAAACATTTGAGATGGGAATATGTGATGGAGCTGAAAAGAAGGCCTAGAGCATATCATTTATGTCAAACACTGAAGAGGAAGATGAGGAAGGCTGTCAAGATATTGATGAAGATCTGGCAAATGAGATAGCAATGCTGGAAAGACAGTTCAACAAACTGATGAAAAAGGTAGATGTGAGAGCAAAGGGCAATGTCAAGAACATCGCATCTGACATCAGTAAATCCAACAGTTTTGGTAAGAAAACAAAGTCTGAAGAAAATCCCAAAGAAGTTCAGTGTTATGAGTGTAATGGATATGGCCATATTAAAACTGAATGTGGGACCTACCTCAAGAAACAAAAGAGAAGTCTTGTGGCATCTTGGTCTGATGGGAGTGAAACTGAAGAGGCTACAAACCATGTGACTGCCTTGACAGGAATATGGGGGTATGAGGAAGAGTCAATTGATGATGAAAGATCTTTTGAAGAACTGGCCACTACCTACAAAGAGTTGTGCCACAGAAGTGCAGGAGTGTGCAAACAAGTTGAAAGCCAGAAGAAAATGATAGCTCAGCTGAAAAATGAAAAGGAAGAGTATGTGGAAACCATCTCAAAATTAGAGACTGAAGCTGTATTCTTGAATTACAAACTAGATGAGATGACTAAGTATGTAAGAATGCTTAACAATGGATCTGCCATCCTAAACAAGATTCTTCAGACTGGCCAAATAACAGGAAACAAATCTGGTATTGGATTCAAGGCTGAGTGCAGTTACACTAGTTGCAAACCAAAATCCAAACCTAAGTGCAACCATGTTAAAAGCAAACCTAAGATGTCACATCAGATGTCACAACAGCAGAAAGGAAAACATCAAAGATGAAAATGCCAATACTGTGGAAAATTTGGCCACCTGAAGCCCTTCTGCTATAAGTTATATGGTTATCCTGATCCTGTTCAGTCTCAACACCAATCAAGGTCCAAACATCACAAGACCGTCAACAAAAAGCAATGGGTTCCTAAGACAAAGGTCACAAGTCTAATAGCTCACACTTCCCTCAAAGTTTCAGCCAAAGAAGATTGGTATTTTGACAGTGGTTGCTCTAGACATATGACTGGGAACAAAAATCTACTAACTGAACTTCATCCTCATGCCATGAGTTATGTTACCTTTGGTGATGGTGCAAAGGGTGAAATCAAAGGAATGGGTAGGCTGGATTACCCTGGAGTTCCTGACCTTGATGATGTCCTACTTGTTAAGGGATTAACTGCTAATCTTATAAGCATCAGTAAACTGTGTGATCAAGGTATGAATGTAAACTTCACCAGAACTGAATGTCTGATTACTAACAAAGAAAATAAAGTAATCATGAAGGGAGTTAGGTCCAATGACAACTGCTACATGTGGAGCTCTCAAGAAACTGGATACTCTTCAATGTGCACCTTAGCCAAAGAAGAAGAAGTGAAGATATGGCATCAAAGATTAGGCCATCTGCACCTTAAAGGTATGAAGAGGATCATACCAGTTGAAGTTGTTAGAGGAATTCCCAACTTAAAGATTGATGAGGGAAAAATCTGTGGAGAATGTCAGATTGGAAAACAAACAAGGATGTCACACCAGAGGCTCAGAAATGACACAACTACCAAAGTCCTGGAACTCCTTCATATGGACTTGATGGGACCCATGCAAGTAGAAAGCCTTGGTGGAAAGAAATATGCATATGTAGTGGTGGATGATTTCTCCAGATACACCTGGATCAATTTTATAAGAGAAAAATCTGATGTATTTGAAGTCTTTAAGGAGCTGTGTCTGAAACTTTAAAGGGAAAAAGAAAGTCCTGTTGTCAAAATTAGAAGTGATCATGGAAAGGAGTTTGAGAACAGCAAATTTGCTGAATTCTGCTCTTTAGAAGGAATTCATCATGATTTCTCATCTCCCATCACTCCCCAGCAAAATGGTGTGGTGGAAAGAAAAAATAGGACTCTGCAAGAATCAGCCAGAGCTATGATTCATGCTAAGAAGTTACCCTATCATTTTTGGGCTGAAGCCATGAACACAGCCTGCTATGTTCACAACAGAGTGACATTAAAGAAAGGGACTCCCACAACCCTTTATGAAGTCTGGAAAGGAAGAAAACCTACAGTAAAATACTTTCATGTATTTGGTAGCAAATGCTATATCTTGGCCGATCGTGAGCAAAGAAGGAAGATGGATCCCAAAAGTGATGAAGGAATTATTTTTGGCTATTCAAAAAACAGCAGAGCCTACAGGGTCTTCAATTCCAGAACTAATGTGTTGATGGAATCCATTAATGTTGTGGTTGATAATCAATAGACTGATGTCACAGACGATGTCGAGACATCTCTGAATGATTCTCCAGTTGACTTCTTAGACAAGAATAAGGAAGAAGAACCTCCTCAAGTTGAACCTGAGGATGACAAAATCAACAAGGGACCCTCTATCAGAATTCAGAAGGATCATCCCAAAGATCTCATCATAGGAGATCCAGATAAAGGAGTCACTACTAGATCAAGGGAAGTAATCTCACATGGTTGCTTTATGTCAAAGATTGAACCCAGAAATATCAAGGAAGCCTTGACTGATGAGTTCTGGATCAATGCCATGCAAGAAGAGTTAGGCCAATTCAAGAGGAGTGAAGTATGGGAATTGGTTCCTAGACCTGATGGAGTAAATGTCATAGGTACAAAGTGGGTATATAAGAATAAATCTGATGAACAACGGGTTGTTACTAAAAACAAAGCTAGATTAGTAGCTCAAGGATATACTCAAGTTGAAGGAGTTGACTTTAATGAGACGTTTGCTCCTGTAGCTCGCCTTGAGTCCATTAGATTACTGCTTGGAGTAGCATGTATTCTGAAATTCAAACTGTTTCAAATGGATAAAAAAGTGCCTTTCTAAATGGCTACCTAAATGAAGAAGTATATGTTGAACATACTAAAGGATTCACAGATCCAAATCTTCCACAACATGTGTACAGACTGAAGAAAGCCCTCTATGAGTTAAAGCAAGCTCTAAGGGCTTGGTATGAGAGACTCACAGTGTTCCTCACTGATAATGGATACAGGAAAGGAGGTATTGACAAAACTCTATTTGTGAAGAATGAAGGAGGGAAGCTCATGGTAGCACAAATATATGTAGATGACATTGTATTTGGTGGAATGTCAGAACAGATGGTTGAACATTTTGTGAGACAAATGCAATCTGAGTTTGAAATGAGCCTTGTTGGAGAACTGACCTACTTTCTTGGGCTACAAGTCAAACAGATGGAAGACTCTATCTTTTTATCTCAAAGCAAGTATGCCAAGAACATTGTGAAGAAGTTTGGCATGGATAATGCAAGCCATAAAAGAACACCTGCTCCTACACATGTAAAAATCTCCAAAGATGAAAATGGTGTCAGTGTAGATCAAAGTCTATACAGAAGCATGATAGGCAGTCTGCTATATCTCACAGCAAGCAGATCTGACATTTGATTTGTTGTTGGTGTGTGTGCTAGATATCAAGCTGAACCAAAAGTCAGTCACATAAACCAAGTAAAGAGAATAGTGAAGTATGTCAATGGCACCGGTGACTATGGGATGTTATATACTCATGGATCTGGATCTATGTTGACTGGATACTGTGATGCAGACTGGGCTGGGAGTGCTGATGATAGGAAGAGCACATCAGGAGGATGTTTCTTCTTAGGGAACAATCTGATCTCATGGTTCAGCAAGAAACATAACTGTGTATCTCTATCCACTGCTGAAGCTGAATACATAGCAGCTGGAAGTAGTTGTTCTCAACTGGTCTGGATGAAACAAATATTGTCTGAATACAATGTCACACAAGACGTCATGACATTGTACTGTGATAACCTGAGTGCTATAAATATTTCCAAGAATCCTATTCAGCACAGCAAGACAAAGCACATTGATATTAGGCATCACTTCATCAGAGAACTTGTGGAAGAGAAGATCATAACACTAGAGCATGTTCCTACAGAGAGGCAATTAGCTGACATATTAATAAAAGCTTTGGATGCCAATCAATTTGGATGTTTAAGAGGAAAATTGGGAATATGTGTGTATGAGAATCTATAGCAATCAAAGGAGTCTGTGGATAGCCCTCACAAAAAGAGTATGAGGTTTTGTGAGGTATGGTATGGTGAAGGATGTGAAGATGTTATGAGAATTGGTTACCTTTGGTCAATTTTGACTAAAAAGGGGGAGAAGTATGTGGAGCTGGAAGCTGGAGTTGTGAGATGTATGTGGCTGATCTGGAGGACAACTATTATTGAAGGAAGTGCACAAGTGTTTAAACAGAATGTGCACAAGTGTTTAAACAGAATGTTGTTCTGTTTACAGATGTCAAAGGGGATGTATGATATGGTGTACAGGTGCTGTTGTTGTAGCAGATGTCAAAATGACATTCTGGCTGGTACAGGTACTGGAGTTACAGTAGCTGTTATTTGATGAATGCACAGATTTAGGGGGAGAAGGAGTACCCTTGTGCATTGTGCATTTGTGTGTCTTACTAGTTGCATCCATAACTAGTAATTTTGTTTTTGTTGCACAGATTTAGGGGGAGGAGAAGTACCCTTGTGCATGTGTGTATTACTAGTAGCTATATCTAGTAATTGTATTTGCTTCTGCTGTTGTTTAAACTACTGTTAAGTTGTTTAACTGCTGATAGTTTACCTTGTGAACAAAAAGGACAGATATATGTTTTAGCCAAAATTTGCCAAAGGGGGAGTTTGTTGATTCTATGTGTTGGCAGCAATTTTGGTAAAACAAAGAGTGTTCACAAGATGTCATGTGTGATGTCTTAACATGAGATATCCTATGTACCTGCTGGAGTTCAAGAACATGTGCATGCAGGATTGTTTCAGAATGCCACATACAATGCCATGGCTTCTGATATTGGATGTACCTGCTGGAGCTTAAAAGAAAGACATGTTCAAGCAGGATTATTTCAGATGACATACACAAGGTCATGACATATGATATGGTTGTACCTGCTGAAAGTTATAAAAGGAATTATTGGATTATGCAGGATTTTTCCAGGATGTCAGACCCGATGTCATGACATCCTGTACACAGAACATTCAGTGTGAATGTCTGGTGTTTTGTTATTGCACAATTAACGGCAATTTTTGAATGATTGAAGATTTGATTAGCTGGCGCATTCAATCATGGATTACAACCAGATTTACTTATTTTCCAAGGAGATCTAACCAGCTGTTATAAAAAGATTTGATTGGAAAATAGATTTAGGGTTTTCAAGATGTCCAAGCCCAGCATAATGCTTCTATAAAAGGGGACTTAGAAATCCTGTTTGAACACACAACCAAGACTGAGCGAAATACAGAGAGAGAGCTAGGGTTTATGTCTGTTTAGTCGTAAGACTTATAGGTCATTCAAGTCATCCATTGATGATTGAATTGGACTGATTTGTGGTTGTAATTTGTCACTCTAAAGTTGTTAAGCAAGAGTGTGTGTCTTCTTAATCAAAGCTGTGAAGCAAGATCAAGAGTGTGTCTTCTTGATTGAAACTATGAAGTAAAATCAAGAGTGTGTAATTGAAAAGTATTTTCTTTTCACAAGGGATTGTTGTTTAAAATTACTAGTGTGTGATTGTAAGGGAAGTGAGTGGGTTCTCATATCTAAGAGTGCTTAGGTAGAAATTGCACGGGTAGAGATTAGGTGAGAAAGACTGTAACTTGTTGAAGTGTACGGAGAGTCTTTAAACTAATTTTATTTTAGTGAATTTCCTTCCTGGCTTGGTAGCCCCCAGACGTAGGTGAGTTGCACCGAACTGGGTTAACAATTGCTTGTGTGATTTGCTTTACCATTCTGTATCTTTATCCATTGTGTGTTAACAAATATTAGTGTTGTGACATTACCTTCGACATCTTATATCTGATACCAGAATTTCAGAATGGATAATATTGATTAGATAAAATTCATCCCATGATCAATTTAGGTTTCTATTTCCCTTTCCCCTTTCATCTTCATCCATCTTCTTACCCAATCCATCATTGACCAATGATTTCTCTACAATCCAAAATGCTAGTTGATTCATCAATGACCTTGTGTCAAATGAATCAACATGAGTTTTGTTGAGATAGGACCCTCCCATTTTATTTTTGTGTGTGGTATGCTTTAGGAGCTTGGTTCTTTATACAATGTCTCTAGCATGCATTAACACCAATAATTTTATTGCCCGACCTCAGATAGTTGTGACTTCTACATAATTCCAATTACGATTGCTTAACATAAAGCTAAATTTGTCCCAAAAGGCATATCATTCTTGTAATTGTGATTGTAAGTCTCCCATTCCTCATGGTATTGTGTAAAGACTTAACCTTTTTTCCATTTGTGAGAGCTAGTGGCATACTTGTTGATTTATCCAAGTTGGAACCCTTCTCATAAATGATGTCTTGGTTCATGTCTTTATGCTTGTGAGTGGATGGTTGAGTGTTCTCCAAAGAATGACTTAAACAATTGAATCCTTCACTAAAATTTGACTAACATTTTCTTTATTATTGCTTTATCTTAACTTATATGTCATTTACTTAATGCAATTTAAATTTAGTACCTTTATCATTCATTGTCATTTACATTTCATGCAACTTTTTTATGTTTCAGTCATTTTTACTTTGCTCACTTAATCCATACCTTTGTGCTTGTATATATTGCGTGCTTATGATTTTGTTCTGTTTGTGGACTTAGGACCTTAAAATACCTAATAACAACAAAAACTCTAAAAAAAATGTTGGTGGATTGTTGGACCTCTGCCCTTGACTTGATCTGAGCTTTTGGACTTAGAATAGGAAACTTCCCTATGCTTTAACAACTTGGCTAATTCGATTATTTGAGACTGATTTATCTTGGACAATGCCATTCATCTTAGATAAGCCTTGAGTTCCCCATTGGTTTGCCTGTTATTTTGTCTTTGTGTTTAAGCTGTTATTTTTATCTTGTTGTTTATATCTTATGATTATTTCTCTGAGTGTGCCACAAGGAATATTTCATCTGATACATTTTAAAGATACTGAAGACTGCTTGCTTGGATGTTGGCCATATTTATTTGATGCCTCTTATCTTCATATTGATTGCTTGGATGGTTATGTTTATTGCTTGCTTAAAAGTCCAAAGGAAATGGGTTTCTATCTGACATTCTTGTCTTGTGGATTGCATCCCATTGGTCAGATCTTTTCAACTCTAAACTTTTAATTTTTGTCTAGGATAGTCCCTTCTTCTCCTCCCACTTCTTTAATTTCAAAATCTCTCCCTCATTTCAAAGCCTTCTTTGTTTGCGTTTGCAACTTAGACTTGTTTTAATGAGTAGAAACTTTGGCCTTATGCCATTGAATTTTCAAACATTTTCTTAAATCAAGCTTGTAAATAAACTTAACGATATTGACTTTAATTTCAAAAGACAAATAAAGCTAACAACCTCATCTAATCGTTTTGGCCATTTTGTGCCTTTTTCTTTTAACCTTTTCAAAAAGAGAGCATTTAGATTTGAGTTATCTTTGGTTGAGATATAATTCTCCCATTTCCATGATATTTGATTATAAGTCTTTCCATTTATTAGGGGTTAGTGACATACTTGTTGATTGAATCCAAGTTGGAGCCCTCCCTCTTAAATGTTGTAAAGCACTCATTATCAGTGGATGTTCAGTTGAGTATTCTCCCTTTGATAACAAAAGATCTTTAAGCTTTTGTTAAAATCAATCCACCCATTTCTTCTAAATTTTTACCACGAACTACGAGGTTTTGATCCCTCATTTTTATGTTGGTACGTAGGCATAAAACCGAAGGTCTTGTCAAACACAAAAAATGTAATTAATGAATTCTTTTATCACCCCCTCATTCCTTTTTATCAAACATCATTTTCAAGTAAAACACTTGCACACAAAAAAGGGCTCCCTAGGAGTACCTAGGACACTTTGGGTGCTAATACCTTCCCTCTATGTAACCAACCCCCTTAACTATAATCTCTGGCATTTTATTAGTTTTGATTTGAAAACTTCTTATCTTTGGGTTTTGTTCTTACTTTTACCCTTTTTCCTTTGGAAACAATAAAAGCGCGGTTGCAACTCTGGTTTTATTGACGTTGAGTTAACCAATAGCTCGATGGTCATGAATTTAGAGCTACAAAAATAAAGTGGCGACTCTGCTAGGGAGTAATCCTCAGTGGGTTTAGCTTACTCTTTTGTGCGTATTAGTATATTTGATGTTTGTTTGTATATATTGTTGTGTGATACTTTCTATCTGTGTTGGTGATCTTTGTGCAGTGAGATAAGGTCTAACCTAAACTTGAGTGCAGTTTAAGATAGGAGGGTTGTATAGTCATGTTGGCTTTGAAGGAGTAGTCCTGAAAGAGTTGACATGAGTATCCCCACTCAATGGAGACCTCTTTGGAGTTACTGATGTCACACGAGTAAATCATGGATAGGAATTACTTTCTCTAAATTGGGGGTCCGAGAAGCTGAGGACCGTAGAACATTTAACCCAACTTGGCCTATTTAGGATGTAGTGCAGAGACTGTTCAAGTGTAGATTGGATAACACTTGTTACACGATACTACACTCAGACGAGTTTCTCTTAAGAATACTATGGGTTGATGAGTCAGTCATCCTAACCTATAGTATCCGATAGATGGGATTATGACTCTGGGAACTTTTTAGAACATGATCTACAGGTTTTATCCTTAGGACACTCCTTTGGGATGGTTCTTAACATGACTCCATGCTCGTGACTCACAACAAACCCTTTGATTCTTGGTTGATCCGATCAGTCTCGTCAATATTAATGGAACTTAGGTGTTAATAAAGGTGAAAACCATGATCCACCAAAATGGATGATTGATCTTGATGATGACTTGATTTATCCCTTGACCTTTGTTTGTGTTTGCCTTGTGTGTGATCCCTTGTGTGTGATTGTTGCATTCATGCATACATGTGCATCATAACATTCACTACAGAAAATAAATTTCAAGGAAACTAAGGTCTATTTGCAAATATTTTCATATCATAGATTGGGGACGAAGGAACACTAAGAAGTACAGTTTCAAATGTCTCGACTTGAAAGAGTTAAGGAAGCTATCATCCTTTGTAGTTGGTCCCTTGGATTTCAAGCAACGTAATGGGAAGCTTTTATTTGTATTGTTTACTGATGCGGTTGAAGGACTTTTGAGTGTCTTGGTGCAGTTTTATGACCCTCTCTATCGGTGCTTCACTTTTCCTAATTATTAGCTTGTGCCCACGTTAGGAGAGTATGCCCATTTCTAGGGTATACCTGTATCTAACAAAGTACCTTTCACTGGATTTGATGAGATTTTGAGATCTCAAGTCATAGCCGAAGCTCTTTATTTGAAGAAATCTGAGATAAATGCTAATATGATGAAGAAATTAGGGATTCTAGGGTTGACTTCTGAGTTTCTCATTGGTAGAGCTATTGCTTTTTCTCAACTTGGTAGCATGTACCCTTTTGAAGTCATCTTTGTC
This sequence comes from Lathyrus oleraceus, assembly GCF_024323335.1. NCBI lineage: Eukaryota > Viridiplantae > Streptophyta > Magnoliopsida > Fabales > Fabaceae > Lathyrus > Lathyrus oleraceus. The sequence goes on from NC_066579.1 coordinate 220,745,189, forward strand.
TTGCTTATCTATGGTTTAGCATTATTCCCTAACACTGACAATTTTGTTGATGTTAACGATATTAGAATCTTCTTGGTTGGGAATCATGTTCCGAATTTGTTGGGTGACATGTATTTCTATTTGCATTTAAGAAGTTATAAAGGCGGTGGAACCGTTGTGTGCTGCGTTCCTCTTCTGTACATGTGGTTTATTTTGCACTTGCCTCAGACGCCTGCTTTCTTGGAGAACAAATAATGTCTATGGTGGTCACAGAGACTTATGTCTCTCACTAATGATGATGTTATTTTGTATGATTCTGCTTTGGATATCTTAGATATTATTGACAGTTGTGGTGAATTCTCCAATGTGCCTCTCCTTGGTATACAAGGAGGAATCAACTACAACCCTGCTTTGGCCCATCGTCAGTTTGGTTTCCCCTTGAGAGATAAACCTAATAACAGTCAGTTAGAGGGTCTATTCTATCAGGAGGGTAAAGATCCCCAAAATTTGAAGAGCAGGATGATGTATGCTTGGCAAAATGTTCATAGGAAGGGTAGAGCCAAGCTTGGTCCATGCAATTGTGCATCTTTGGAAGCTTACACTATTTGGGTGAAGAAGAGAGCTTTGAAGCATAAGATGCCATACACCTACGAGAGACCTATGTATGTGCTTATGGTTGAGCCATCAATTATCCCTAAACAAGATGTAGAGGAGTTGGAAGATGCACTTGCCAAGATGAAGCAAGAGAGAGACCTTTGGGAATAACAGTTTGATGCTTTGAACCGAAAGCATGTGGAGTTGCAACTTGAGTCGAAAGACAAGGATGCACTAATTTAGGTTCTTGAAGAGTGTGCAGTGAAGAGACAAAGAGAGCCATAGGATTTATTTTCCTCTATTATTCCTCAGGCTTCCGGTTCTTGGAAGAAGATTGTTGATCAACTTGTCCTCGAGAAAACTCAGATGCAGACAACTTTTGAGTTAGAGATTAGACGCATCTGAAGGAAGTATAAACCGTTGGCTAGTATAGTTACTAGGGATCCTTAGGATGATAATTTCCTTTTCTCTTGTGTTTATACTCTTTGGTTTCTAAAATTGTACTTAGTGTAATCCTTCCAAATTTATATGAATAAAAGGATATTTTATGGTCAAATTATTATTATTATTGATTATTATTTGGAATATTTGCAAATAGGACTTCGTATGTTACTTGAAAATAAAAAAAAATGTATTTCATGCATCATTTGTACAACAGGTTGCTTGAGTTCCAACCTTCATCCAGATGTCTTATGATTCTTCTTCTTTGTATCAGACAAGCTGGCTCATCACTATAATACTCGAGCTAATCTCCAGAGAAGAATGGATCATCTAGAACAAGAGAACCGAGAGCTTAAGGATGAGATTGCTAGACTCACTACTTTGATGGTGTAGCAGTAAATTCATGATCATCAAGCTATGGATAAGCAAGACATCAAATAACAAGAGTCGCCACCGCGCTTTTATTGTTTCCAAGGGAAAAGGGAAAAGTACGAACAAAACCCAAAAAATAAGAAGTTTTCAAATCAAAACTAATAAAATTCCAGAGATTACAGGTAAGGGGGTTGGTTACACAGAGGGAAGGTGTTAGCACCCAAAGTGTCCTAGGTACTCCTAGGGAGCCCTTTCTTATGTGCATATGTGTTTTTGTACAAATGATGTTTGCAAGCAAATAGAATGGGGGGATGAGAAAAGAATTCATTAATTATATTTTTGTGTTTGAAAAGACCTTCGGACTTCTGCCAACGTACCAACATAAAAATGAGGGATCCAAACCTCGTAGTTCGTGGTATAAATTTTAAAGTGGATGCATTGTTTTAACAAAACTTTAAGTTTGAAAGGCACAAAGGCCTTGAAATTCTGGTATCAGATATGAGCTAGTACAAGTGACACAAGAAATTCAGGATAAAAGATAAAGAACAGTAGTACAAGTGACACAAGAAATTGTTAACCCAGTTCGGTGCAAACTCACCTACGTCTGGGGGCTACCAAGCCAGGAAGGAAATCCACTAAACAGAATTAGTTTAAAGACTCTCAGTAAACAACTTCAAGTTACAGTCTTTTCACCTAATCTCTACTTGTGTAACTTCTACATAAGAACTCTTAGATAAGAGATCCTACTCACTCCCCCTCAATCACAGCAGTGATGTGAAAACAAATATTACAATGAAAGGAGACACTCTTCAAGAACACATACTTGATCTTGCTTAAAAGCTTCAACCAAGTAAACACACACTCATGCTTCAAAGCTTAGAGTGGACAAATTATAACTCAAAAGTCAGTCCAATTCAATCACCAATGGATGAATGAATGGCTCACAATACACACCCTCACACAAGACTAAAACCCTTATTCTCTCTCACTATTTCATTCGTTATTTCTTGTGTGTTAAAATCAGGTTTTCCATGCCCTTTATATAGAAGTGTTTGACTGGGCTTGGACATCATAAAACCCTAAAACTATTTTCCATTCACATCTTCTTATGACATCTAATCATATCTTGTTGGAAAATAAATCAATCTGGTTTTAATTACTGATTGAATGGCGCGTTCAATCTTCACATCAATCACACATAGATTAGCATAAAAAGCGCAATCCCAAAATCCATAACATTCAGACTGAAAGTTATGTATACATATGTCTTGACATCGGGTCTGACATCTCAGTTAAATCCTGCACAACCATATTTTAAATACTCTGCAGGAACCTGTTATCTCATGTCAAGACAACACTTGTGACAACTTGTGAAAACTCTAGGTATTACCAAAATTGATGCCAACACATAGAACCAACAAACTCCCACTTTGGCAAATTTTGGCTAAAACATACATCAGATCATTTGTTTCACAAGAGAATAATCACAGTATCAGTTTAGTAGCAGAAGTAAGAAAACACACATTACTAGTTATATAGCAACTAATAAATACATATAAACACACATGCGCTTGTGCTCCAGAACACACTACCTCCAACACCAACTAGCACAAGTCTGCTCAACATAGACAAAACACTTCTCCTCTCTAACATCACCTGTAACATACACCTCCCCATCTAACATCACCTTCAACATCATCTGTAGTAAATAGATTAACTCCAACATACATCTGTCACATCATCTGTATCATACAGATTATCTCCAACATCATCTGTAATGTGTGTAACATCATCTGTATAACATAGCTACTTTAGCTACTTCTCCCCCTTTTTAGCCAAAAGAGACCAAAGAGACAAAACAAATGTGAAATTTTTACAAAATAACCCAATTTTTCAAGGAAATTCCCAAAATACCCCTAGTTTAAAAAAAAATCCCAAACTACCCCACTTTTAGGAGGAGTCGCCAATTGAATTGGAGACTCCTCTTAAAAATTGAATGGAGGCGCCAATTGGATTGGCTAGGGAAGGTTCCCTAGCCAATCCAATTGGCGCCCCTGTGTAGGGCTTAAGAGGAGGCGCCAATTCAATTGGAGACTCCTCCTAAAATGCTATTTTTGTGTTATAAATAGATGCGTTGTGTGAGTAATTGTTCCACATCTCATACAATCATTTGGCAATCATGTTTAGTGTTCGTCGCCGATACGGTAAGGTGATTTATGCGAGAGAGAAACCTCAGATGCTGATGTTGTTTTGGAACATCACTACGTTCGATCAACTGAAGAGGGAGTTGGTTCATTGGTTAGATGGGAAAATACCATTAGGGGAAAAAATTAGAAGTATTGAGAGACTTGATAGTATCTTTGGTTGGGTGCGAATGAAGACTGATAAGGATGCTAGGGAAATGATGTTCGGTCGAGACGACATCAATTTAATTGTTGCAATCAGTTAGAGATATTTTTGTTTTCAGATAGCTTATTTTGTACTGATGTTTGTTGTGAACCTCGTTGTAACAAAAACATAGTGATATATAATGATTGAAGGTTACAAAAATACAATGTTACAAAAAGCTTAAGACCTAGATGATGCTCCTCGATTGGGACAATTGTTCTTGTTGTGTCCTGGTTGACAACATATACTACATAATCATATCATTTTATCTATGGAATCCATCTCTGTTCTGATACGTGTGCTGTTTGTCCTTCCTTTTTTCTTTCTATGCATCTCGTCATTGTGCCAAACAATATCACTTCATATGGAGGCCAGTAATCCTCTATTGGTATTATCGAGAAGCTTTGATTATATACATTCATGACGGTGTCGGCCTTGTACACATCAGATAAATGGATGTAAGCATCTTGACGAGTGTAAGTGCATGCTGCAATGACATGGGAGCAAGGTATGCGAAATGCCTGGAATTTTCCACAATCGCACCAACTTCTGTTTAGTCTAACAGCGTAGGCTAAATTTGGTCTCGTACCTTAAGGGGGAAATACTTGCATTGACTATTCTAAAAAAATATTGGATTTTGATATGTGATCTTTGACACAATACCCGATCCTATACAGGATTGTATTCTTTTTTTCAAATGCAAGAAGGTTGCATTTCTCCTGATCGTAAGTCTAATGGTATCGGTGTTTCAAAAACAAAAACAATATAGCCCAGACTCGTATGTTTCACCGTTGCAGTGAACGTTGACACTGTATAATGATGAAGATGACATTGTGCAGATGAAAACTATTTTCTTACTGCAGGTGAATGTGAGTGAAGTGTCTTGGATGTTGATAGTAAGATACTTAAATAGAGGAGTGAAGTGTCTCACATGCTAGCTAGTTCGAAGTGACGTGTCGCACATGCAAGCTACTCTGAAGTGACGTGTCGCACATGCAAGCTACTCCGAAATGATATGTCAACCATGCAAGCTACTAAGAAGTTACATGTTCAGCATGCAAGAGAGAGGACAGCCACGTGTCAGACATGTAGACACACACTCCAAATGAATTGGCGCCCCCACTCATTCCTTGCACATGGGCGCCAATTCAAGTGGAGAGACCTTGTCAAAGCATGCATTCAGACCTCGAAACCAAGCAATCAGACCTAGGTCTTGCATGCATGTCCCTATGGAGACACCAATTTGAAGGGCGACCCCTCTTAAAGGTTGTACATGGTTGCCAATTCAAGTGGAGACACCATGCAAGCTCAACTTTTCATGCTCCCATCCATTTTCCTATAAATACATCCACTCCATCAACACTTTTTCCACACCATCACTCTCACTAATTCTTCTACAATACTTCTTCTACAATTTCATCTGCAACAACTTCTTGTAGTTTCATCTACACCAACCCCCCGGCAAAATGTCTATCCTCACAATGGGCGAATCACATAGAGGAACGGTTGCAAACATCGCAACATATGTAAGTTTTATCTTTTGTTAACTTTTTTATCTTTCATCTTCACCAACCCCCTTTTATTTTAACATACCAACTTAGTCAAGTTCTTTGTTCTTTCTTTTATAGGATGTATCAAGGTTCCGAACTCGGGTCCACGAATATGTCCATATGGACCCGATGATTCAACCTTATGTTGAACTCGCCGGTTTTGGTCATATAAGCAAGATTTTCTCTTGGTCCATAGATAACAAATTCATTCTAGCTTTATGCGAAAGATGGAAACCAGAGACACACGCATTTTGGTTCCCAACCGGTGAGTGTACCGTGACGTTAGAAGACGTCTACATGCTTTTGGGATTACCCATTGAAGGTAAGGCTGTTAATGGTAAAACCAACTATGCGAATTCAATTTGCATGGATCTCTTGGAGACTGATTTGTTAGATGATAACGCAAGAGGTCAAGGTATACTACTTTCACGCCTTAAGTCGTACTATAATAGTTTATACTTAGATGAGCATTCTACCGAAGATGCTCGAATAATAAAAACTAGGTGTTACATTATGCTATTAATTGGCTCGTTTTTATTTCCCAAAGGTAGTGGTTCTAGCATGCATATTATGTGTTTACCTTTACTTAGACATGTAGATAAAATAGGAAGTTCAGTTGGGGATCTGCTTGTCTAGCCCATCTCTATAGCTCCTTGTACAAAAACTCACACAAAGACACATCTACATTTTCTGGATGTGCTGTTTTGCTACAAGCATGGGGTTGGTCAAGACTACCGTCCCTAGCACCCGTCAACAACAACCCTTTCACATTTCCGTATGCACAAAAGTAAGTTGTTTAAATTGCTATATCTTTACTTACTTCTTTAAAGATTATTACCTCTAACTAATATTTTTTTACTTTTTTGTGTAGATGGTCTGCACGTGGTATGAGTTACATTAGATGTCCAAGACACTGTATTACTCAGTATCACAACCTGTTGGATCACCTTCGACCGACAGACGTAAGGAAAATAACTTAATTATTTCGTTATATTTTGTTAACTTCTTCTACCTTGACTATAATCCAATCTTATTTTACATTTCAGTTTATTTGGCGTCCATACCTTAATTTGGATCATGACCATCAAGTCAACGCTGAAGACGCGACCGTATGGACTGCATGCACACCTATAATACGGTTCACAACTGTGGATATGCACAACAGTGATCGTGTGAAGCTGCAGTTTGGTATGCCCCAAAATATCCCAGATCCCCAGCTATCCTAGGAGAATGGCATTTGCGCAAATTTAATGACCAATGGAACTTCAATCCATGGCAAAGTTTCACAAGATCGGAGTGTCGCAAATGGAAGCATCGTCATGACCATGTGTTAACTGACGCAGTGATGCCAACTGAAGAAAAACTAAGTCGTACTTATATGGCTTGGTACATATCGGTTGGTTTTCAGTTCATCGCTGAGGATATGTACTTGTACGACCCACGTCAGATGACTTACACACCTGACACCTCAACATCAAACCCCTAACAACAGTGTCAGACCGGATACACACATCCCCTTGTCCGTCAAACGTTCCGTTCAACCAACACACAAACATATAACCGAAACATTCCATACACCCAACCCCAATACCAAGAGCATACCCCATACCACCACCAACCAATTGACCATCAACCTGAGACTCAACATCGCTTCGTACCCACCCCATCACCCTACCAAAGTCGCATAAGCCAGAACACTCAACGATCATTCAACACCAACCGCCCCTCCTCCTACCGTAGCCAAGAAGCCCAAACCTTACAAAACCAAAACATACAACAACCCTATCTCTACCAAACACCCCAACAACCTTTCCAACATTTCCTCGACGCATCGTTCACACCCATGTCTCCCTTCGACCGTCCCGGTCGCCCATCAATGAGTCAACCATATCCCAACTTCTCTGGCATGGATCATGAGCTCAGCTACGGCGGTACATGATCGATGCATACTGAAGACTATGCTGACTTGTCTGACTACTCTGTAGTTAGTAGTGACGCTCCTAGCCCCTCAGATGCTTAAACACCGGTACCGAATCATCAACGTGGGTTAGGGCCACGAGTTAGGGTAGCTAGAGGATGTGGGACCGGAGGTCGGTTAGGTGATCCCGGTCATCACCATTAGGTTTCTTTGTGTAAGCGGCAAATTTTATTAATATCAATTGGTCCTATATCAAATTTATCTATCACGTATACCATTTACCAAAAAAATAGCATTTTAGGAGGAGTCTCCAATTGAATTGGCACCTCCTCTTAAGCCCTACACACGGGCGCCAATTGGATTGGCTAAGGCACCTGCCCTAGCCAATCCAATTGGCGCCTCCATTCAATTTTCAAGAGGAGTCTCCAATTCAATTGGCGACTCCTCCTAAAAGTGGGGTAGTTTGGGATTTTTTTTTAAACCAGGGGTATTTTGGGAATTTCCTTGAAGAAGTGTGTTATTTTCGTAAAAAATTCAATAAATGTCTATTAGTCAAACAAAATGTCACACAGAAAGTCAGAGCAGATTGTTAAGTGTTACAGATCCCACAACTTTATACAAGCTGAGATAAAATCTAGACAATAAAAAAAAATAGAAAAATACATCAAGGCATCAGAACATGACTGCCAAAAGAACGACCAGAACATCCATCACAACATACCATAAGAAGATTGGGGGACAACTTCAACAAAACTAGTCAGAGGAGCTTGCATCAACATCAGAACCAGAATTGCCACTTGTTTCATCTTTAGATTCAGACCTCTCACTAGAGGTTTGGGCTTCTATTTCCTTGGCCTGTCCAACATTCTCTCTATCAGCTTGCTCCAAGCTGGCAATCAGAGCCTCTAAAGCTTCTTTCCTAGCTTTTGCTACCCTTATCCCTGTATCCAATTCCTTACAAGTTTCTTTCAGCCCAGCAATAAGCCCACCTTTTGAGGCTGGCTTTTTCACAACAGATGTCATGACAATGTCTTCGACATGACTGCCTTCAAACAATTTGTAGTGAATTGATAGATGAGGTTTTCTTCTACTAGGAAGATCATTTATGCTTAGAATTCCAGGGTGTTGGCTTAGGATAATCCCACAAATCATTGAGGGAAAAGCTATGGGCAACTTTACTTCATTTGTAGAAGCATGTTTGACAATTTGTTCAAACATAAATCTACCATAATCAAATTTTCGCTTGGTTTCAAGAGCAAAGATGAACCTTCCAAAGGCATTTGAAATTGTAGAGATGTGGTTGGTAGGCACCCAATTTGCTGACCCTATCTTGTGCAATATAGCATATTTCACAGTCAGCTTCCTAGCAGGGAGATGCATCTCGCTAGGCCACTCCTTTCCCTGTTTTGCAGTTATTTCCCTACAGACCTTATTGTATGTGGCTTCTAGTTCACATGCACCTTCTGTACCTCTTCCTAGAAACTTATTAATCACACTTGGGGAAAAAGTGATACATTTCCCTCTTACAAACCCTTTACAAAACTCCTTGCTATTTTTATCAGCAATGTCTTCAGGAATGTTGACCATAAATTCTTTAACCAGTCCTTCATAACACTGAGATAACCCAGCAACAGTTTTCATTAATCAAGCAGTTTTAATCAGGTCCATGACCTCTTTGACCTCCACAACATCCTTGCCTAATTCTCTCTCCATCGTCACCCTTCTTTGGATTACAAACTTCCATTTTGCTGCTCCATCTTCAAGATGGAAAGAAATATTGTTCAGGTGTACATCAACAACTTTTATAGGGGACTTCCTAACAGTTGTCCTCTTGATAGGGGAGATGTCAGGGACATCTTCTTCAACATCTTCATCTGACTCAGAAATGTCTCTCGCTTTCCTCTTCTTCACCTCAACTTTGCTCCAAGATTTTGAGGGCCCTACACCAGTAGTCTTCTTAGCAGTTTTGGCTGACATCATTTCAGCCACAGAGCTACCCTTTCTGGTCTTCATCCTCTTAGCCATACTAGGCTTCAAGTGATAAAGCAAGCTATCATCTTGATCATCCAAACTATCAACTTCTAGGTCAATCACCTTCTTTGTAGAATCCTGCTTCTTAGACTGTGAAGCATTGGCAGTAGGTGATGCCATAGATTTCTTACCAGACACAGTTTGCCCTAAAGAGCATAAACCTTCAGCAACCATATCCTTTTCAGACCTAGAGGAATCATCATCCTTCTCATTATGAGGTCCAACCTCAAGAGAGGGGTCCCTTCTTGATATAGGAGTAGAAACTCCCTTTACAGAATGTCCTTCATTGAGAATCCTAGTGACTAGGTTTTTTATGACACGATCAGTGTGATGCATGTCGTCCTTAGAACTAGGAGTATGAGTAGAGCTGTAAGGGATATTAGAACTGTTACCTTGAGTAGGGCATGCAGTGGCAGATGCATCCATGGGATGGTTGGAGTCAGGAGCTTCGCCTGGAATGACAGACAGGGGAATCACGTCTAAAATATCCTCATCAAGAAAGTCCATAGAAGGCGTTCTATCCTTGTGAGTAGGTTTGGTAGTTTTAGAACCAGATGGTGTTGGATGTTGTGACATCTTGTTTTTTTGTGGAAAGGTTTTAGTTGCCCTAGCAGAGAAGTTTGAGGAAGATGTAGGTGTTTGAGTAGAAGTTGCGTGTGAAAAGGTAATAGATGGAATTTCCAATACTAGGTAATGATTTACCATAAATGGGGCACTTTACTTTAAGTAGGCAGACAATAATATTATTACCTTTTCCACTCCAAATTAATTGCTACAAATTCTCATAAATACAAATCCCTAATTTCCCTCTTAGAAGTTCAAATTGATTTGCATCCAAGGCCTTTGTAAAGATATCAGCTAACTGCATTTTAGTAGCAACATGCTCTAGGACTATGATTTTATCTTCCACTAATTCTCTAATAAAATGATGACGAATATCAATATGTTTTGTCCTGCTGTGTTGAATAGGATTCTTAGAAATATTTATAGCACTCAGGTTGTCATAGTATAATTTCATGACATCTTGCGTGACATTGTATTTAGTCAGCATCTGTTTCATCCAAACCAGTTGAGAACAACTACTTCCAGCTGCTATGTATTCAGCTTCAGTAGTGGATAGAGACACACAATTTTGTTTCTTACTAAACCATGATATTAAGTTGTTCCCCAAGAAGAAGCATCCTCCTTATGTGCTTTTCCTATCATCAGCACTTCCAGCCCAATCAGCATCACAATATCTAGTCAGCACAAATCCAGATCCATGAGTGTATAGCATCCCATAGTCACTGGTGCCATTGACATATTTCAGTATCCTTTTCACTTGGTTTATGTGACTGACTTTTGGTTCAGCTTGATATCTAGCACAAACACCTACAGAAAAAGCAATGTCAGGTCTGCTTGCTGTGAGATATAGCAGACTCCCTATCATGCTTCTGTAGAGACTTTGATCTACACTAACACCATTTTCATCTTTAGAGACTTTCAGATGAGTAGGAGCAAGTGTCCTTTTATGACTTGCATTCTCCATGCCAAACTTCTTAACAATGTTTTTGGCATATTTGCTTTGAGATAGAAAGATAGACTCTTCCATCTGCTTGACTTGTAGCCCAAGAAAATAGGTCAGTTCTCCAACAAGGCTCATTTCAAATTCAGACTGCATTTGTTTAACAAAACGTTCGACCATCTTATTTGACATCCCACCAAACATAATATCATCTACATATATCTGAGCCACCATGAGTTTTCCTTCTTCATTCTGAACAAATAAGGTCTTATCAATGCCTCCCTTCCTGTATCCATTGTCAATGAGAAACACTGCGAGTCTATCATACCAAGCCCTGGGAGCTTGTTTCAAATTATAGAGGGATTTCCTCAACTTATACACATGCTTTGGAAGATTTGGATCTGTAAACCCCTTAGGTTGTTCAACATACACTTCCTCATTTAAGTAACCATTCAAGAAGGCACTTTTTACATCCATTTGGAACAGTTTAAACTTCGGAATACATGCCACTCCAAGCAATAGTCTAATGGACTCCAGGCGAGCTACAGGGGCAAATGTTTCATCAAAATCAACTCCTTCAACTTGAGTGTATCCTTGTGCTACCAATCTTGCTTTATTTTTAGTAACCACCCATTTTTCATCAGATTTATTCTTGTAAACCAACTTTGTTCCAATAACATTTATTCCTTCAGGTCTTGGAACCAGTTCCCATACTTCATTTCTCTTGAATTGGCCTAACTCTTCCTGCATGGCATTGATCCAGAATTCATCAGTTAAGGCTTCTTTGACATTCCTGAGCTCAATCTTGAACACAAAACAACCATGTGAGATCACTTCCCTTGATCTAGTTGTGACCCCTTTATTTAGGTCTCCTATAATGAGATCTTTAGGATGATCCTTCTGAATTCTGATAGAGGGTCCCTTATTAATTTTGTCAGCTTCAGGTTCAGCTTGAGTGAGTTCACTCTCATTACTTTTGTCTGGGAAATCAGCTGGGGCATCATTTAGAGATGTCTCAACATCGTCTGTGACATCAGTCTATTGATCATCAACCACAACATTGATAGATTCCATCATTACTTTTGTTCTGGAATTAAAGACTCTAAATGCTCCGCTGTTTGTTGAGTAACCCAAAAATATTCCTTCATCATTCTTGGGATCCATCTTCCTTCTTTGTTTACATGGAAGTATTTGACAGTAGGTCTTCTTCCTTTCCAGACTTCATATAAAGTAATAGGAGTCCCTTTCTTCAAGGTTACTCTGTTGTGAACATAGCAAGTTGTGTTCATTGCTTCAGCCCAGAAGTGGTAGGGCAATTTCTTAGCATGAATCATAACTCTGGCAGATTCTTGGAGAGTTCTATTTTTACTTTCTACCACACCATTTTACTGAGGGGTAATGGGAGATGAGAACTCGTGACTAATTCCTTCAGATGAACATAATCCAGCAAATTTACTGTTCTCAAATTCTTTCCCATGATCACTTTTGATTCTGATAACCTGGCTTTCTTTTTCTCTTTGAAGTCTTAGGCAAAGATCTTTGAATACCTCAAATACATCAGATTTTTCCCTTATAAAATTGACCCAGATGTATCTGGAGAAGCAATCCACCACCATATAAGCATACTTTTTTCCCACCAATACTTTCCACCTGCATAGGTCCTATCAAGTCCATGTGGAGAAGTTCCAGCACTTTGGAAGTGGTGTCATGTCTGAGCTTCTGATGTGACATCTTTGTCTGTTTTCCAATCTGATATTCCCCACAAACTCTTCCTTCATCAATCTTTAAGTTTGGGATTCCTCTGACTGCTTTAACGGATATAATCCTCTTCATTCCTTTAAGATGCAGATGGCCCAATTTTTGATGCCATAGCTTCACTTCTTCTTCTTTGGCTAGAGTACACATTTATGAATAACCAATTTCTTGAGAACTCCACATATAGCTGTTGTCCTTAGATCTGACTCCTTTCATGATCACTTCATTTTCTTTATTAGTAATCAGACATTCAATTTTTATGAAGTTTACATTTAGACCTTGGTCACACAGTTGACTGATGCTGATTAGGTTTGCAGTTAGTCCTTTAACAATCAACACATTGTCAAGGTTAGGGACTCCAGGGCAATTTAGCTTTCCAATCCCCTTGATTTCACCCTTTTCTCCATCACCAAAGGTTACATAGCTGGTGGCATGAGGATGAAGGTCAATTAGTAGGTTTTTGCTTCCAGTCATATGTCTGGAGCATCCACTGTCAACATACCAGTCTTCTTTGGCCGAAACTCCGAAGGAAGTGTGAGTTATCAGGTTAGTAGCACCAGTCCTAGGAACCCACTGTTTTTTGTTGTTAGGGATGTGGTGTTTGGGTCTAGGTTGATGATGAGAAGGACTAGGATAGCCATACCACTTAAAGCAGAATGGTTTTATGTGGCCAATTTTTCCACAATAATGACATCTCCATCTTTGGTATTTTCCTTTATGTTGTCTTTCCTTATGATGATGTGACATATGATGTGACATCTTTGGTTTGCTACCAGTGTGACTACACTCAGGTTTGGATTCATTGAACCTAAGGCCAGACTCGTCTCCTGCCATTTTTCCAGTCTGGAGGATTTTGTCTAAGGTGTCAGATCCATTGTTTATCATTTTGACATACTTTGTCATCTCATCCAGTTTGGAGTTCAAGAACACTACTTCAATATTCAACTTAGAGATGGTTTCCAAGTGTTCTGTCTTCTCATCCTCCAGTTGTGTTATCAATTTCTTCTGATTTTCCACTTGTTGACACACTTCTTCACTTTTGTAACACAACTTTCTGTAGGTAGTGGGTAACTCATCAAAGGTTACTTCATCATCACTTGAGTCTTCATCAGAACCCCATCTTCTAGTCAAGGCAGTCACCAGATTGGCAGACTCTCCTTCTGTTTCACTTTCATCAGATCACGTAGCAGCAAGACTCTTCTTCTATTTCTTGAGGTAGGTCCCACATTCAGCTCTAATGTGTCCATACCCATCACATTCATGGCACTGAACTCCTTTTCCTTGTTTGGACTTTTCATCAGATCTTGTTCTTCTTCCAGCATCATTTGACCTACTGATGTTAAATGAGTTGTTCTTGACATTAGACTTAGACCTTACATCCATCTTTTTCAGGAGTTTGTTGAACTGTCTCCCCAATAATGCTACATCATTTGCCAGATCTTCATCAGTATCTTGACCACTTTCTTCCTCTTTCTCTTTAGTGTTTGACATGAAGGCTATGCTTTTGACTTTCTTTTCAGATCCATCACTCATTCCCAACTCAAATGTTTGGAGGGATCCAATTAGCTCATCCACTCTGATATTGCAGATGTCTTGAGATTCTTCTATTGCTGTCACTTTCATGGCAAATCTCTTGGGAAGTGACCTGAGAATTTTCCTCACTAGTTTTTCATTTGACATCTTCTCACCCAGGGCTCCTGAGGCATTAGCAATTTCAAGGATATTCATATGAAATTCATGAATATTTTCATCTTCTTTCATCCTCAAATTTTCAAACTTGGTAGTAAGCAGCTGCAATCTAGACATGTTTACTCTAGAGGTACCTTCATGAGTGGTTTTGAGAATATTCCAAGCATCTTTAGCCACCTCACAGTTGTTCACCAGTCTGAAGATGTTCTTATCAACCCCATTGAAGTTAGCATTCAATGCTTTAGAGATTCCAAGGGCTAGTTCACCCTCTTCCTTGGTCCATTGTTCCTCAGCCTTCTTACCAGTTGTAACTTCTCCTTCCTTATAATAACTGGACGTTCCCAGCCTGTTAGAACAACCTTCCAAGCCTTATTATCCAACGATTTCAGGAAGGCTACCATTCGAGGTTTCCAGTAGTCATAGTTAGATCCATCCATAATTGGTGGTATGTGAACAGATCCTCCGTCTCTATCCATAGTACCAGAAAGTAACGTCCCAAGATCTCACCCAGAACCAGAGTAGGATGCCTGCTTTGTTACCAATTGAAATTCTGGTATCAGATATGAGTTGTCGAAGGTAATGTCACGACACTAATATCTGAACAATATAAACAGGATAAAAGATAAAGAACAGTAGTACAAGTGACACAAGCAATTGTTAACCCAGTTCGGTGCAAACTCACCTACGTCTGGGGGCTACCAAGCCAGGAAGGAAATCTACTAAACAGAATTAGTTCAAAGACTCTCAGTAAACAACTTCAAGTTACAGTCTTTTCACCTAATCTCTACCCGTGTGATTCCTATCTAAGAACCCTTAGATAAGAGATCCTACTCACTCCCCCTCAATCACAACAGTGATATAAAAACAAATATTACAATGAAAGAAGACACTCTTCAAGAACACATACTTGATCTTGCTTAAAAGCTTCAACCAAGTAAACACACACTCATGCTTCAAATCTTAGAGTGGACAAATTACAACTCAAAAGTCAGTCCAACTCAATCATCAATGGATGAATGAATGGCTCACAATACACACCCTCACACAAGACTAAAACCCTCATTCTCTCTCACTATTTCGTTAGTTATTTCTTGTGTGTTAAAACCAAGTTTTCCATGCCCTTTATATAGAAGTGTTTGACTGGGCTTGGACATCATAAAACCCTAAAACTATTTTCCATTTGTATCTTCTTATGACAGTTGATCATATCTTGGTGGAAAATAAATCAATCTGGTTTTAATTACTGATTGAATGGCGCGTTCAATCTTCACATCAATCACACATAGATTAGCATAAAAGCACAATCACAAATTCCATAACATTCAGACTGAATGTTATGTATACAGATGTCTTGACATCGGGTCTGACATCTCATATCAAGACAACACTTGTGACAACTTGTGAAAACTCTAGGTTTTACCAAAATTGATGCCAACACATAGAACCAACAGGCCTAAAAATGGTTTGAATAAATTAATTCTTTTTGGATTTTGAAAATTTTAAGTCAAGTATGGTTAAGTATATTTACAAGTTTGATTAAGAAAAGAAGTTTGAAAGTGCAATGGCATAAGGCCAAAGTTTCTAATTTGTAATATGGTCAAAGTTTTGAAAAAAGCACAAGCAAAGAAGTTTTTTTTAAAAGGAGGGATAGATTTTTGAAATTAAAAATGGTATGAATAACGACAAATGAATAATGCCTAAAAATAAAGTGCGTTAAAAGTAAATGACTTGAAATTAAATTTTAGTTGTTAATGAGTTAGAAGTTAGTATTGCTTTTGCTTTTGCTCTTTTGTTTAAGTCATTCTTTGGAGAACACTCAACCCACTTATCACAAGCATGGATCCTTGAACCAAGACATCTTCCAAAGGAAGGAAAAAAGGCTAAGTTTCCACACAATACCATGAAAGAGGGGAGACTTACAATCTCACTAACTATAATGCTATGCCTTTTGTGTAAAAAATTTAGCGCTATATTAAGCAATCATAATTGGACTTATGTAGAAGTCACAATTATTTGAGGTCGGGCAATAGAATTCTGGTGTTAGTGCATGTTAGAGACATAGTATGATGAACTATGCTCATGAAACATACCATACACAAAAATAATATGCAAAAGTGAGGGCCTAATCTCATCCATACTTATGTTGATTTTGCAATCAACTAGCCTTAGGATACTAACTTAAATCTATCTCTGGCATCTGGTTCTGATTCTGATACTTCTACCAGTTAGATCTAATCTGAATTAGAAACCCTCTGAATCAAAAATCTCTTGGTATTCTTGATGTTAGAAACATCAACACGTGGCCTCTCTAGCATCTGACCTTAGATCTTCTACACAACTGTCTAGCATAGAACTCAAGAGCCAGACTATTGAGATCTCCTCGAGCAGTGTGCATATTTTTGGGATTAGACATTCATCATTAGCAACAATTAATTCTCTCCCTAGTGTGTCAACTCATATTTTGTGCTAATTAATTTTGTTGTTCCCTACTCTCTACTAACAATGTCGTTTTGCATGCCACTAATGTATATATATACTTGTTATAACTCACACTTTCACACTTTTCACTCACAAACCTACACAAACCCTTTGTTCTCAAACTCTTAAAGAAATTCAACATCTTAAAGTTCATCAACTTCATTCATCAACCATCAACATTTCTACATCCTCTTCTAATGGATACCCAACAACAACAAGTATACAACTACTCCCAACAAATGGAAGCAACTGAACAACTTGCTAATGCTCCCCAGCAAACCACTACTGAAACTACCACAACATTAACCGTTTTCTACAAGGAACCTTACGTTTGATCGTCCAGCTCACATCAACCTTGCAACACCCTTTGATAAACTAGAAGTTCGTTGTGAGTTTCTCGTGGACTTTGAGAACATGAAACACAATGGTGCTGATCTCACCGAGGAACTAAAGAAACAAGGATGGGAAAACTACTTTCAGAGACTCTATGGTCCCATCTACACCTTCCTCGTCAAAGAGTTCTAGAGATTCGCAGACTGCGAGTACTATAGCGGTAAATTCATGACCATCAAGCTATGGATAATATTAACGTCAATAAAACCAAAGTCGTCACCGCGCTTTTATTGTTTCCAAAGGAAAAGGGAAAAGTACGAACAAAACCCAAAGATAAAAAGTTTTCAAATTAAAACTAATAAAATGCCAGAGATTATAGGTAAGGGGGTTGGTTACACAGAGGGAAGGTGTTAGCACCCAAAGTGTCCTAGGTACTCCTAGGGAGCCCTTTTTAATGTGTGTATGTGTTTTTGGTATAAAAGATGTTTGAGAAAAACAGAGTGTGTGGATGAGGAAAGAAGTCATTAATTATATTTTTGTGTTTCATAAGACCTTTGGTCTTGTGCCTACATACCAACATAAAAATGAGGGATAAAAACCTTGTAGTTCATGGTAAAAATTTCAAAGTTGGTGAATTGCTTTTAACAAAATTTTAAATAAAAAGCACTAAAGAGACAAAAGTTTGAATGAAGTTGTTAGTTCTTTTTGTCTTTTTTTTTTTTGAAATTTTAAGTCAATATGATTAAGTTTATTTACAAATTTGATTTAAGAAAGTGTTTGAAAATTCATTAGCGTAAGGCCAAAGTTTCTAATCATTCAAATAAACTCTAAGCACACATTTAAAAGTGAAGGATTGAAAAGATCTGACTAATGGGATGCAATCCAACAAAGAAGAATGTCATATAGAAACCCATTTTCCCTTGGACTTTTATCAAGCATTAATCAATAAGCAATGAGTATATCCAGACATCATGAAGATCAAGGCACCAAATAAAGATAGCCACATCCAAGCAAGCAATTCCCATAGCTAGAAGTCTTCTTTGTCTTCCCATGTATCAGATGAAGTATTTCTTGATCAACTCAAAGCAAGGCATCAGACACAGATCAAAATAACAATTAAGCACAAAGACAGAGTAGAAGATGAATTCAAACAAATCCCAAGGCTTGCATCAGGTGAAGACTCAGTTCATAATAGCCCAGGCTCAGAATGTTGGCATTGGCCAAGTCCTTTTTGCACAGGGATTCTTGCCTAATTCTAAGTGCAAAAGCACAGGTCAAGATCAACAGTCCACCAGATGTTTTTTTAGTGTTTTTGTTGTTATTAAGCATTTTAAGGTCCTAAGACCACAAACAAAACCATAGTACACAAACAATATATATAATCACAAGATATGGCTCAAATGAACAAAGTGAAAATGACATAAATATAAACAAGTTAAATGAAATGTAAATGACAATGAATGATAAATGACTAAAATTTAAATTGCATAAAGTAAATGATTTGAAAGTAAAGAAATATTAACAAGAGTTAGTCAAATATTAGTTAAAAGTTAGTCAAGTTTTAGTGGTAATTTTTTTAGTTGATTAAGTCATTCTTTGGAGAACACTGAACCATTAATTCACAAGTATGAATCCTTAAACCTATGTTCCATGAGAAGGGTTCCAACTTGGATAATTCAACAAGTATGCCACTAGCTCCCATGAAAAGAAAAAAGGTCAAGTCTCCACACAATGCCATGAAGAATGGGAGACTTACAATCTCACTTACTAGAATGATATGCCTTGAGGGTCAAATTTATCTCTATGTTAAGCAATCGTAATTGGACTTATGTAGAAGTCACAACTATCTGAGGTCGGGCAATAAAAATTTAGGTGTTAATGCATGTTAGAGATTTGGTATGAAGAACCAAACTCCTAAAATATACCACACAATAAAAGAAAAAGATCAAAAGGGAGGAACTATCTCAGTCACACTTATATTGATTCATCTGACACAAGGTCCTTGATGAATCAATTAGCCTTTAGACATTAGATATTTCATTGGTCAAATGAGGGAATGGGGAAGAATAGAGATGAAGATAAAGAGGGAGGGGAAGATAGAAACAAAAATTGGTCATGGGAGGAATTTCATCAAATCAAAACCATCCATTCATTTTGGGAAATGAAATGTCCATTTCATCAATCCCCTAAATCCAATGGTTTTGATCTAACAAAAGTCAAATCAACCATGACCAAGGCCCAAATAGAAAGTTAAACATTACAAGACCATAAAAATGGCTCAACAGTTTTAAACATTTAATCAATTAAAAATCAATTTAAAAATGAATTAAAATACATTTTAATTTGGTCAAAACCTAAAATCCCTTTAAAACACCGAATAAATAGCCAAGGGATTTATCCTAGGTCAAACAAGGTCAAATGACCTTAGACAAAAAATTTCACTATTTTTGAAAAGTCAAAAGTATTTTTAAACAATTAAAAATATGCACAAAAACATTTAATTCATAAAAGATATCAAAATTAATCCAAAAAATAATTTTAATTTAGAATATGGAAGAGAAAAATATTTAAAGATTTTTGGTGAAAGTCCCATATTTTTAAAAAATGAAATTTCTATGAATTAAACAAAATAAAACAATTAAATGAAAATTCAGAAATTAAAAAGAAATAGGAAAAAATGAGGGCCATCTGTAAGACCCTAATTTTGACCCTAAGATCCCTCATGCTTTCTCATCATATGCATTGGCACTTGGATCACAACTTGGCATCCTCCTTACCCCTTATTCATTGGGTTTGTATTGGGAGAGATCACCAAGCACTATTTAATTGTATCATACTTTGTATCTTTATCATTTACTAACCAAAATACCAAAAATATGTTTTTGTATTTGTCTAACTCTTTTGTAGGTAGTGCACATGCTCACCTTTGATTTATCAAGCTCATATCTAGGGTTTAAGACCCTCAATGCAAGGGGATCAACCAAGAAGTGGTCTACTATGGCTCTAGGCATCATGTATGAATCCCCATTAGCTTCACATGTTAGTTTGATCAAAGTAATCATCAAGAGTTTGAAGATGGTTTGCCTTGGAAACCCTAATTCATTTGGGTATTTTGTGTAACTTCTTCAACAAGATTCTTCAACAATTGATCAAACAATTAAAGGGATACTCCAAAATTCATCCTCTTATGCATATATGATCTCCCATGAGTCCCAAAGGTTAAGAGAATTGCAAGTTAGTAAATTGGTTGATGGTGGTTGACCAGAGAAATTAATTTGATCAAAACTGGGTCCCCTAGACCCTATCTCCTATACATTTTGTCATATTAAAATTATTCCAAGAGAAACGTTACTCTAAATAACATTCCAAACAACTTTGATGTTGAGGTCTATATCTAGTTTTGCTTTGAAAGTCATTTTTTATGATGAAAGATTATAGGTCATTTTGTCTAAACCCTAATTTGGAAGTCAACTTCCCAAGACCATAACATGCTCAATTTTTATGAGATTAAATATTTCCAAGTTGAAAAATAAAATTCAAGATGTCTACTTCAACTTTGATGTTTGGATGAAGAGAAAATTCAACTTGTATGTGCATGTGATATAAGGATACATTATAGGTTATTTTGGACCAATGTCATTGAACAAGTGATTTTCTTCAAATTCAAAAATGCATAACTCCTTCATATGGAATCTAAATTGTTAGACTATGGCACAGATCTAGAAGGGGGGGGGGGGTTGAATAGATCCCAATTAAAAATTGAGTCGGCGCTACCAATTTAAAATTTGGTTTTGAAAATTTGTTTTAAGTGCGGAAGCGGCCGAGGAAAATATAGTCTAAAACGAACTGTTATTGGAAAACCGGATATGCGTCAAGCCTATGGATTAGTGATAATGTAGAATACGAATCACTACACTACTCACACTATCAATGATTTGTTTCACTTACTAGGATTCCTAGTGCCAATGATTCAAAGATCAAACCAAACTAGATACACAACTAAGATAATTTTGGTTTAGGCAAATTATCAAACACTTGGTGTGCAAAACACTCCAAGTGATATTTATGTTGAGTAAGTGATTCCAATTAGTCTAGTACAATGTCTTATTGTACTTTGTATTCAAAAACAAAGTTTTAGCTTGTTACTCAATTAATATCAAGGTTTGATAAAAGTGCTTATACAAAAATCACTTATTTTAAGCTAAAAACAATTATGCTGAAAAATAGAGAAGACAAAGATTTGATGAGGCAGTTCCCCCGCCGTCCTCGCTTCGGGGTACGTCTGCCCTCAATTCTAAAACTAGAATTGAGATGATTTAATAGATATCACCTGTTGAGTATAACCGTTCATACGAGGATTGCAAAGCAAATATACAACAAAATTCTCAAGACGTTGAATGTTGCTTTCACTCCTTGTTCCTTGATTCAAGGTGAATCAAGTCCTTCGATTGTTGTTGATAGACATCCGATTCCAGCGCCTTTATTGAATAACCCTCAGTTCTTCAAACCCTCGGCCCGACTGATCTCAACTACAACAAATCGAACCCGAAATCTTCCCTTCAATATCACTGAATCCGCTACTAGATTGATGAAGACTTCCTCTTCTCAATCACCTTCGCTCAGCTGAAAATTGATGAAGAATTCATCCAAAACCCCCCAAAAACAAACCAGTCTTGGAGGACAAAACCCTAAAGGTTTTATTCAAGAAAAAACATGTCGCAAGCTTCAACCCGAACCGGATTCCCCAATCTCGGCTTCGAACGTTATCACCTTTAACCAATCACAAAGCACTTCAAAAATGGTTGTGTGTAGTTGATATGTTGTGAGATGTCGAAGATGAAGATGATGAATCTTGGACACCTATTTCACTTTTTCTTTTTCTTTGAACACTTGAATCAATTTGACAAATGTTAGTTGATACAAGTAACTAAACTTCTATTTATAGTAACAAACCAACCAACCCATTTAACAGCTTTTCAAACAGAGTGGGAAATGCTTAAAAACTGAATTTGCGCACGAATGGTCGACCATAGCAGGTCTGTGCGTCGACGCATAGCCTGCAGTTTTGGACAGACTGAAGAACACAACAATATGCGTCGACCATAGGTCGGCGTGCGCTGACCCGTGGTTCATGCGCTGACCCCAGCGGTCGACTCAAGCTTTTTGTGTGCTGACCTGTGGGAAATGCACTAAGTTATACGCTGACCCGTGGTTCATGCGCTGACCCTTGCGGTCGACTCAAACCCTGCAAATCTGCAAAAAATCATATTTTTGTGGTTTTCATGCATTTTGTCATGACCACATTTTATCCACATATGTTGTATGAAATATAGCAGTTTAGATGAGCATAGAAAAGGATATGATAGGTGATATGTTGCATTTGTTTTGTAGAGGTGGAATCGACAATGTCGATTCATCAATGGTGGTCATTTGTCATCATCGAAACCTATGATCGTATGTTATATGACAGTTTGCCCTTACATACTCCCCCTTTTTGATGATGACAACCTGTGTAAAACCAAAGAGAAACAACATGCAATATTTACACAACACTCCCCCTTTCTTTTGTAATCTAAGGCTGACTGCAAAATAAACTGTTAATATCTTGGCTTCGCCTTTGGTACATTGCTCTTCTCCCCCTTTGACAACATCAAAAAGAGAAAAAGAACGATTATTCAACATAACATGATATTCAACAGGAGATAGCAAATCATATAACAATATCACACCAAATATTATTACTGAACAAATTGAAGAGGGAATAACAATAAACTAGATTAACAAACAAGCATACCAATAATAAGTTTAGTTAAACAACAAAAATATAGATGCACATGCAGTTCTATGCCCTAATGGCCTCGTCCTCGACTGAAACAAGCATCCGTTATTTGGTCAGCAACACTACTTAGATACTTGAGGCCCACATCGACGGATCGCTCCTGTCGTTCAAATGTTTTGGTGAATGCTGCATAACGTTCATTCATGCTGGTAGAGAGGTTATCGAGCCTCTCATTTTGTGCCTGAAGCTGGCCGCTAATATAAGCATAGCGCTCATCCTGAGTTTGTATGAAGGATTGTTGAGCCAACTGCATATTTTGCATCATATCTAAAAGTTCAGAAGAGTTTTCTTGCTGAGGAGGATATGATGGAGATTCTTCAGCACCATATTGATACGACTGATAGAATTGGCGTTGTGTTGACCAGCCCATATGTTGCCATTCACCCCATCCACCATGGTTGGGGGCATCTTCTTCAGTTGAATAAGTATTATGAACCCAAGCTGAGTTTGTGTAGTCGTGAGTGTCAGCTTGTGGAGGACTATCACGCTGCTCAAATGCTTGTCTTGCTTCTTCTTCTTCATTTTCCTCTTGGTCTTCTTCTTCACTTTCATCACTTTCATCATCTTCTTCAACAGTCGTAGGAATATACCCTCTGCGAACAAATTTGTATATTCTCCGTTCATCACACCAAAAATATCGCATCATAGACAAAGTTTTTGGGCTGAATTCTTTATCTGAGGAAATAGAGGTATACGGAAAGGACGGATAATCCACGCCAGCTGCAGTAAGAACCTCTTGAATAAAAGATCCATAGGCAAGAGTCGTTCCTCGTCCAGAGTCTCGTAAACTGAACATCCTACTAGCAATGTAGTAGGGCCAGTTTATTTTGCGTTGATTTTTCAGAATGTAAATGAGATGAACCTCCGCTTGTTCAACTCGGGAAAGGCCACCCTTCTTAGGTCGCAGGATGCGTGACACAATCCACTGGAGAATGCGCTCACCTGTTTTCAGCTTACCGGCAGTGACAGTTCGTGGGAACGCATCACTGTTCACAATGTGGTCTGGGTAGGGTCGTTTCAGCATAGCGTTCAAAGCGCTCTTAAACTCATATCCTTCTATTGGGTGAGAGTCAGTTACCTTAGCAAGAGGATTTTCATCAGCAGCCAATGTCATATCAAAATATTTGTTCCAAACATTAGACTTAAACGATACCTTTCTTGTGCCGATCCTGGAGTGAAACTTTTGCCCACGAAATTTGTCATGAAGGCAGGCGTAGAACACACGGACCAGGTCTTCGCTATATTTGGCATTGCATTCCAGGAATTTAACAATGCCGTGATACTGTAGCAGAGACATGATTTCTACAAGATGCATGCGTTCTGCGGTGAGTTTGTAGAAGGCATGTTGCCTCACAACTCCTCTTTTACCAATGTCTTTGTTGAAGGTGTCGACAAGAGCTGGTGGAACTAATGATACAACAGTAATGGGTAAGGAGGCAGAGGATGATTCCCTTGATCTTTTATCGGTAGGTCTGCGGGATGAGGAAGCCATGGGTAATGATTCTGAAGCTTTTTGTGAGAGTAGAGATTTTGAGAGAGATTTTGAGAGTGATTTGCAAGAAAGGAGGTTTGCCCTTTTTATAGATGAGGATTTAGGGTTTTGGGAAGAGGAGAGGCCAAGAGACAATAGGCACTAGGTAGATGCAACTCACAATGTAGTGGGTTGAATGCACAATTAATTCAAATTTGAAATGTAAATGCATGGGAAGTTTGAACGTTTTCGGCAGAGAAAAACTGAGTTTTCGTGCGATGTGTCGACCATACCCTCTGCATGCGTCGACGCATACTGTTTGAATTTTGAAAAAGAGAAAATTTGTAAGATGTGCGTCGACCATTGCCCTGTTATGGTCGACTCATACAGGCAAATTTTGCAGTTTTTCACTGTTATGCACATATGCTCACATGTTTGATGCATAAATAGAATGCCACACAACAATAAACATCCAAACAGATATGGTATACGAAACAAGACATATATATATACAATATTATCATGTAATACAACTGTTTAGCCATGAAGTTTGGGAGAGAGAGAAGGGTAAAGGAACAATATCACCTCGATGCCGGAATAACTTGATGAACAATATACTTGTGCTTGCAACAACGTCAACTTGTTAGAAGTACAAGACTATAGTTTTAAATGAAATAAGATAAAGCAGGCAATTTATGACGCCCGTTCCGAAATGTCGAGAATAGCAAGTTCTCGGCGAATATGAAAGAAAGGCTCAGTAGCTAGCGGCTTAGTGAAAATGTCCGCTAGTTGATTTTCAGTATTAACATGTTCGAATACGACATCACCTTTCTCTACATGATCTCGAAGAAAGTGGTGTCGCATTTCGATATGTTTGGTGCGAGAATGCAACACAGGATTTTTGGTAAGATTAATGGCACTTGTATTGTCACAGAAAATGGGAATACGTTCTAGTTTAAGGTTAAAATCCAATAGTTGTTGCTTAATCCATAGGATTTGAGCACAACAACTACCGGCGGCAACGTATTCCGCTTCGGCGGTTGACAAAGCAACTGAAACTTGTTTCTTGCTATGCCAACTGACCAAGGAATTTGAAAATAAGTGACAAGTGCCACTAGTGCTTTTCCTATCCGATTTGCAACCGGCAAAATCGGAATCGGAGAAACCTACCAATGAGCAATCATTACCTTTGGAATACCATAGTCCATACTTCGGAGTACCAGATAGGTATCGAAGTATTCGTTTGATAGCTTTTAGATGGGATTCCTTGGGACATGATTGATATCTTGCGCACATACACACGCTAAACATAATGTCGGGACGAGAAGCAGTAAGATAGAGAAGTGATCCAATCATACCTCTATACCTTTTTACCTCGACGTCCTTACCGTTTTCATCTTTATTCAAGTTTGTACATGTTGGCATGGGGGTGTCAATGGCCTTGGCTTTCGCCATGTCAAATCTCTTGATAAGGTCCAAACAATACTTTGTTTGACTCACGAATGTTCCTTCTTTGAGTTGTTTAATTTGCAAACCGAGAAAGTATGTGAGCTCCCCCATCATACTCATCTCGAATTCACCCTGCATAAGATCCGAAAACTCTCTCACGAGATTCATGTTAGTAGACCCAAATATAATATCATCAACATAAATTTGTACTAATATCAAGTGCTTTCCTTGACGTTTAATAAAGAGGGTTGTGTCAACCTTTCCTCTTGAGTAATCTTGATCAAGTAAAAATTTACTTAGTCGCTCATACCAAGCTCTAGGAGCTTGTTTGAGACCATATAAAGCCCTTTTTAGTTTGTAAACATGATCGGGATACTCATGAGATTCAAAAACCCGGAGGTTGTGTGACGTAGACCTCTTCATTTATGTAACCGTTAAGGAACGCACTCTTAACATCCATTTGGAATAGTTTAAAGTCTTTCGCACAAGCGAATGCAAGGAGAAGGCGTATAGCCTCGAGTCGGGCAACCGGCGCATAAGTTTCCTCATAGTCGATGCCTTCCTCTTGGCTATACCCTTGCGCGACTAAACGCGCCTTGTTACGGGTTATTACCCCGTTTTCGTCCAGCTTGTTCCTAAACACCCATCGGGTGCTGATTACTCGATGATCTCGCAGAGGAGGGACAAGGTCCCAAACCTCATTTCTAGTGAACTGATTTAGTTCCTCCTTCATTGACAAAAACCAGTGTTCATCGAGTAGGGCTTCTTTAGGGTTTTTAGATTCAATTTGTGAAACGAAAGCGAAGTGATAACAAAAATTACTTAGCTTCGATCGAGTTGTAACACCCTTTGAGATATCTCCGAGAAGGTTGTCAATTGGATGGTCTTTGGGAGACTTCCAAGCTTGAGGGAGATCATCGTTTGAAGGCGGATGAGCTACCTCGGTTTCCTCATGGTGTACATCTACATCCTCCTCAACTTTGACTTTGTCGGGTTGATCAATCCCCGGCTCGCCACCCTTGAGTATGTCTTCCGTAGATGTACCTGCACCATGAACAACACTACCCTTTCCGACGTTTCTTGGATAGGATCCGTCAAAAGTGACATGCACAGACTCTTCCACAGCAAGTAATCGTTTATTATATATTCTATATGCTTTACTCGATTGAGAGTATCCGAGGAATATACCTTCGTCGGCCTTGGAATCGAATTTTCCCAAGTTTTCCTTTCCATTATTTAATACAAAACATTTGCAACCGAAAACATGTAAGTGAGAAACATTTGGCTTTCGCCCTTTTCAAAGCTCATACGTGTTTTATTTAGAATGGGGCGAATGAGCACCCTATTCAAAACATAACACGGCGTACTAATGGCGTCGGCCCAAAAATATTTTGGTAAACCACTTTCGTTAATCATTGTTCTTCCCAATTCTTCCAAAATTCGATTTTTACGCTCCACAACCCCATTTTGTTAAGGAGTACGTGGAGCGGAGAAGTTATGATCGATACCATGGTTACCGCAATATTCTTCAAATAAATGGTTTTCGAACTCACCCCCATGGTCGCTCCTAATTGAAACAATGTTTGTATTTAATTTATTTTGGGAAAGCTTAGCAAACCTTTCAAAGGCGGCGAACGTATCGCTCTTGCTTACTAAAAAGATAGTCCAACAAAATCTAGAAAAATCGTCCACTATTACGAAACCGTAATAATTTCCTCCTAGACTTTTAATCCTAGACGACCCAAATAAGTCCATATGAAGAAGTTCGAGAGCTCTCGTTGTTGAAACGATATTTTTGGATTTAAATGAGATCCTCGTTTGCTTCCCTTTTTGACAAGCATCACAAAGGTGATCCTTGGTGAACTTTATTTTGGGGAGACCTAGGACTAGATCGTTTGAGACTACTTTATTTAGTAAGTCAAAACTAACATGTGCTAAACGCCTATGCCATAACCATGAATCTTCACTCATTGTTACAAGGCATTTGTCACTTGTTAACGATACTTCGTTCAAGTCTAACATATAGACATTATTCACTCGCAGGCCATTAAACATACTCTTCTTATCATCATTATGTACAACTTTGCAACAATCTTTTGAAAACGATACATTGTATCCTTTGTCACATAATTGACTGATGCTAAGTAGATTGTGTTTAAGACCTTCGACAAGCAATACATCAGAAATAGTAGTGGAAGAAGGGTTACCTACACTACCTTTACCTAGTATTGCTCCACGGTTGTTGTCACCATAGGTTACATATCCTTTCTTCTTAGCCACGAAGTCAGTGAGGAGTGATATGTCTTCTGACATGTGCCTTGAGCATCCACTGTCGAGAACCCATCTTCTCTCGGTGATCTCGAGGCATTGTACCTATGGAAATGCAATTAACACGAGAAGGTACCCAATGGCTTATTGGGTCCTGAATGGTGAGTGACGAAATGGTTGCATTTGGGCAGCCATTGATAAATGCCTTTAGGAACTAAGAATCTCCTAAATCTGCATTTAGCAATGGAGTGGCCTTTCTTGCAACACTAAAGACAAGAGAAATTTACATTTTGATTGCCTTTGCTATCTTCATCCTTTATAACATATTTATATTTTTGATATGGATTAACCATACTTTTTCGAAAGTTTGATTTATCGATTGCAAAGGTAATCTTGGGATCAAAAGCCTTGTCAAGTTTGGCCTTTAGGTTTCTTACTTCACCTTGCCAAATATAACAAGTATCACACCCAAAGTTTATTATCCTATTTCTAAGGTCCTCACAACCTGCTTTTGTGCTTTCTACCATAGAAGCTTTGAGTGCCTCAAGTTTCCTTTCGGATTCTCGAATTTTTTGTTCCAAATGGGTAAAAATTTGGTTATTTGAGGCGAGCCTTTTAAAGGCCTCTTTCGCTTCACAGTGTAAAGTATCAAATGCAGCTTGTAATTCATGATGAGACATACTAGAGGATTTTTCATATTTAGCATGTCGTACCTGTTTCTTTTTGTTCTTTTGATGAGCAGAGAGGCATAGGTTTGCAGCTTCATCTTCATCACTAGAACTTTCATCATCGGAGGAGTCTCTATCGCTTTCCCAAGCTATGTATGCTCTCCTTGGCTTTGATGATTTCTGGTGTGATTTGTATGATTCCTTTTCCTTTGTCTTCTTGTTCATCGGACATTCCGGTTTGTAATGACCGGGCTTCCCACAAGTGTAGCACGACCCTCTAGTCTTTTTACCTTTTGAGTCATTATCTTTAGAGTACCTCGATTGTTTCCGGAAGTATACCAAGTTCTTCTCGGAATGTTGGATGTCGTTCTTTCTCACGTAACGATTGTAACGTTTAACGAACAACCCCATATCTTTGCTCTTGTCCTCTTCTTCTTCGTCGCTCAAGGAATAATCACTTTGCTCTTTTGCTTGAAACTTCGAGGAGGAAGTCTTAAGAGCTATTGATTTCTTTTCACTCACCTTTGTTTTGTCCTTATTTTCTTTCTTTTCGTGGTGTTCTAGGCTCAAGAGTACTTGTTCGTGCTCTTGTAGTTTGCCAAATAATGTTGTCAAGTCTAATATGGTAAGATCATTTGCTTCTTTGATGTCGGTCACTTTCGGCTGCCATTCCCTGTTAAGACATCTCAAGATCTTATTAGTAGCAACATCATTGGAAATAAGCCTACCTAATGAATGTAATCTATTGATGAGATGAGTAAATCTCTTTTGCATGTCAGCAATGGTTTCCCCTTGCTCCATGAAAAAGAGATCAAACTCTTGTGTTAGTGTGTTGATTCTTGCCAACTTAACATCGTTCGTCCCCTCATGGGCGATTTGTAGTGAATCCCACATGGCCTTAGAAGTAGGACAATGGGATACACGATAGTATTCATCTACACCTAATGAGGAGATTAGGATATTTTTGGCTTTCCAATCATAATTGTATTTTCTTTCATCGTCATCAGTCCATTGTGCTTCGGGCTTTGGCACTAATTCATTATCTTCATTGGTCATGGTTATTTCAATTGGACCATTGAGAATAACGTTCCATATTTTTCTATCTATGGAATTTATGTGCACCCGCATACAGTCTTTCCAATAACTATAATTTTCACCATTGAAAACGGGAGCTCTATTATAAGCCCCTTTAGGTTCGTTAGCCATTTTCTATCAAAGTTATATTTTGAAGCACGGAGTGAACCGGAGCTCCTGATACCACTTGTTAGACTATGACACGGATCTAGAAGGGGGGGGGGGGTTGAATAGATCCCAATTAAAAATTGAGTCGGCTCTACCAATTTAAAAATTGGTTTTGAAAATTTGTTTTAAGTGCGGAAGGGCCCGAGGAAAATATAGTCTAAAATGAACTGTTATTGGAAAACCGGATATGCGTCAAGCCTATGGATTAGTGATAATGTAGAATACGAATCACTACACTAGTCACACTATCAATGATTTGTTTCACTTACTAGGATTCCTAGTTCCAATGATTCAAAGATCAAACCAAACTAGATACACAACTAAGATAATTTTGGTTTAGGCAAATTATCAAACACTTGGTGTGCAAAACACTCCAAGTGATATTTATGTTGAGTAAGTGATTCCAATTAGTCTAGTACAATGTCTTATTGTACTTTGGATTCTAAAACAAAGTTTTAGCTTCTTACTCAATTATATCAAGGTTTGATAAAAGTGCTTATACAAAAATCACTTATTTTAAGCTAAAAACAATTATGCTGAAAAATAGAGAAGACAAAGATTTGATGAGGCAGTTCTCCCGCCGTCCTCGCTTCGGGGTACGTATGCCCTCAATTCTAAAACTAGAATTGAGATGATTTAATAGATATCACATGTTGAGTATAACCGTTTATACAAGGATTGCAAAGCAAATATACATCAGAATTCTCAAGACGTTGAATGTTGCTTTCACTCCTTGTTCCTTGATTCAAGGTGAATCAAGTCCTTCGATTGTTGTTGATAGACCTCCGATTCCAGCCCCTTTGTTGAATAACCCTCAATTCTTAAAACCCTCGGCCCGGCTGATCTCAACTACAACAAATCGAACCCGAAATCTTCCCATCAATATCACTGAATCCGCTGCTAGATTGATGAAGACTTCCTCTTCTCAATCACCTTCGCTCAGCTGAAAATTGATGAAGAATTCGTCCAAAAACCCCCAAAAACAAACCAGTCTTGGAGGACATAACCCAAAAGGTTTTATTCAAGAAAAAACCTATCGCAAGCTTCAACCCGAACCAGATTCCCCAATCTCGGCTTCGAACGTTATCACCTTTAACCAATCACAAAGCACTTCAAAAATGGTTGTGTGTAGTTGATGTGTTGTGAGATGTTGAAGATGAAGATGATGAATCTTGGACACCTATTTCACTTTTTCTTGTTCTTTGAACACTTGAATCAATTTGACAAATGTTAGTTGATACAAGTAACTAAACTTCTATTTATAGTAACAAACCAACCAACCCATTTAATAGCTTTTCAAACAGAGTGGGAAATGCTTAAAAACTGAATTTGCGCACGAACGGTCGACCATAGCAGGTCTGTGCATCGACGCATAGCCTGCAGTTTTGGACAGACTGAAGAACACAACAGTATGCGTCGACCATAGGTCGGCATGCGCTGACCCGTGGTTCATGCGCTGACCCCAGCGGCCGACTCAAGCTTTTTGTGCGCTGACCTGTGGGAAATGCACTAAGTTATGCGTTGACCCGTGGTTCATGCGCTGACCCTTGCGGTCGACTCAAACCCTGCAAATCTGCAAAAAATCATATTTTTGTGGTTTTCATGCATTTTGTCATGACCACATTTTATCCACATATGTTGTATGAAATATAGCAGTTTAGATGAGCATAGAAAAGGATATGATAGGTGATATGTTGCATTTGTTTTGTAGAGGTGAAATCGACAATGTCGATTCATCCATGGTGGTCATTTGTCATTATCGAAACCTATGATCGTATGTTGTATGCCAGTTTGCCCTTACATAAATAAGGTCAAATTTATTACCATTTTGAAGGCCTTTAAGAGAGCTACAACTTTTATGAAGGAACCTTTCTTATTTGAAGCTCACATAAAAAGTTATCCAAGGTGGAATAAGTGAACATATGGTTTGACACTTAGAATTTGTTTTGACATGTTTGATTTTCCCAACTTCCACCTCAAAATTCATCCTGATCCAAGATTCAAATGAAAAATTATTCAACTTGAAAGTTTCTCCTCTTGATATAACCTTTCCAAAAAGTCCAATTTCATCCATTTTGGAAAAGATTTGGATGAGTTGCGCATGGCTTGAACATGAATGATCATTTGGCACAAATTAAACTTAAACATTCCATACAACATTGCCTAGCATTCCAACATGATCTCAACATTGCTTGTACTCAATTATGGATCAGAAGAAGTGATTTCATGGGATTGTATAAGCCTATAGACCCATGCAATGTACATTGCTATTTTTGGAATTCCATTTCAAGTATGCAAATATCAATCCATTTGGCTATAAATAGAGCCCTCTATGCTCAGAATGAAGGACCCTACACGCCAGCTTTGAATCCATACCTTCAAACCCTCTCATTTCAAAGGATAACCTTGATAATTTCCTTTGAAAATTAAGTTTGAATCTCACTGTTTTGAGATTTGAAACTCCAAGAGTCATGAGCTTTTCATTTATTCAATTCTACTCCTTCAAGTGTCCTGAACAAGATCAAGAGCAAGCAAGAGAAACATCAATCAAGTACAGGCTTGCATTGAAGGTATTTTCCAGAATTTTTCATCTCTTCGATTCTCACTCAATTCTCCATAACTCTCTTGGATCTTTGGTTGTCTGAAGTTCTACCAATATAGGCAACAAAATTGAGTTGCTTTGAGGTCAAATTGAAGCAACTCAGATCGTGCACCTCAAATTTCAAATCCTTGTATCTCTCAATATACTTGGAGTTAGGATAAATTAAGGCCAAATTCGAGCTCAGTGGCATTTTTACTTTAAATTCATGTTCTTACTTTTAATTTTGGTGATGGTTGTGAGTGAACCAGTCCGGTGAAGCTCACTGGAGAAGGAGACCGGAGCTTTGGCTCCGACGATGTGTTGGCACTCATTAGAACCATTTGATCCATTTGAAATGTCATAATCACGCACTTTGAAACTGATTACCACTTGTGTTGCACGCAGACTCAGGACCATGGTGGAATGCACGCTAGCAACCACTTGATCTTCCACCTCAATTAATGAGGGAGATCAAGTGCACGATTTTTTCTTATTTTTTGATTTTCCTTTTATTTGGTTTATTTTCATTAATTCATATTAATTTTAATATTGATCTAAAAAATATGAGAGTTTCACCAAAAAAATTTAAAAAATTCCTCTTTTATTTTCTGAATTCAAATTATTTTTTGGATCATTATTAATATTTTTCATGATTTAATTGATTTTGTGAATACTTTTCATTGTTTAAAAATACTTTTAAGTTTCCAAAAATTATGAAATTTTTTCTCCAAGGTCCTTTGACCTTGTTTGACCTATGATAAGTCTCATGGCCATTTATTTGGTGTTTTGATGAGGTTTTAGGATTTTGACAAATCATAATTTAATTTAATGCATTATTTAATTAATTTTAATTGTTTAATTGCAAAATAAATTGTGTTGAGCTCCTAATTTTGACTTGTTGAGTTTGACTTTTGTTGTTGGGCCTTGCTCAAGGATGATTTGACTTTGTTAGGTTAAAATCATTGGATTTAGAGGATTGATGAAACATACATTTCATTTCCCAAAATGAATGAATGATTTTAATTTGATAAAAGTTCTCCTTTGACCAATTTGTGTTGATTCCATTCCCCCTCCCTCTTCATCTCAATCCCCTTCTCTATTCATTAATGTCATGGACCTATGATATCTTTATATCCTAAGGCTAGTTGATTGCAAAATCAACATAAGTGTGGATGAGATTAGATCCACCTCTTTTGCATATTCTTTTTGTGTGTGGTATGTTTTAGGAGCATAGTTCATTATACTATGTCTCTAACATGCATTAACACCAAAATTTCTATTGCCCGACCTCAAATAGTTGTGATTTCTACATAAGTCCAATTACGATTGCTTAACATAGCGCTAAATTTTTGACACAAAAAGACATAACATTCTAGTAAGTGAGATTGTAAGTCTCCCCTCTTTCATGGTATTGTGTGGAAACTTGGCCTTTTTTCCTTCCTTTGAAAGATGTCTTGGTTCAAGGATTCATTGTAACACCCCTTTTTCTACCCCAAATTATTTAGCATATAATCAGAGTAAATAAACATGCATATAAGAAAAGGGCGTCACATCGACGTTTTCGAAACTTAAAACTTTTCAAAAACCAACAATACACCTGGCCAATTAAAGTAACACATTCCAATCATCATGAATATTCAAACATATGCGTTCGCAGCGGAAAATAAGGAATACTCATGCATTTCATAAAATGATCCATGTCCCATACCATGGTCACTACTTCAAATTAAATAAAACGATTTATGACATAAAGCATGTCAAAATAAGATACGAGTTCAACATCGCTAATCTACCCAGTGTTACATGACCAGAGCATTGACTCATTACCAATTCAAACTAAATACGGAAACTCTTCAGCTAATCTTGAGCGAGCTACCGTCCACCTACTCCAGCAATACTACTCTGTAGTATCTGCACGATACCCATGTAAAGGTAACATTCAAACAGAAAGGGTGAGAATTCCAAATCATTATGAAATAGCATAATAAGGCACAATGAATTAAAACACAATTTAAGAATTCATCACACTTAGTATAATCACGTCAATAATATTAACAGACAATTATTCCACATATTTCAATGTACATCACACTCACAACAATACATGCATTCAATGATCACATAACTATAGACGACTCTATGCAAGACAATGTGACTCTATGCATGTGGTACCGCAATGTGAACTCAAAGTTTCACCGCTTTCCGATTCAATATCTAGATTCCAAGCCACGCTTCAGATCCGGACAAGACCAAAGCCTACGTCTGTTTCCAATGAAGGATCACCGCTTAAACTACGCCTGATTCCAATTCAAGAATCAACGTCTGCTCATGTGAACCCACAGTTTCACTACTTCCACAAGGAAGTCAACTACGCCTGATTCCAATTCAAGAATCAACGTCTGCTCATGTGAACCCACAGTTTCACTACTTCCACAAGGAAGTCAACTACGCCTGATTCCAATTCAAGAATCAACGTCTCCTACGTTTGTTCCCAATAAAGGATCACCGCTTGACCATGCTATGAATGAATGCACACATACCAACACATATGCAATTAA
This sequence comes from Lathyrus oleraceus, assembly GCF_024323335.1. NCBI lineage: Eukaryota > Viridiplantae > Streptophyta > Magnoliopsida > Fabales > Fabaceae > Lathyrus > Lathyrus oleraceus. Next base: position 220,780,297 of record NC_066579.1, read on the forward strand.
GACCTCCAATACCGTCTTAACAACCCACATATCACCATAACTCACAATTGGTACATATACACATTCATAATCATAAACCTTTCACAATTCAATAATGGCATACATACACATTCAGGCAATATATTATTCACCAATATAGGCCAATCATCCAATATATACACATAATTCCATTCCAAAACGTACACAATATTTAAATATCAATTTTTCACTTTTCAAACAGTGTTAACCTGTTAACGCATTTGGTTAACCTGTTAACGCAAGACAGAATACAAATTTTACAGTATTTCAACAGTGTTAACCTGTTAACGCATTTGGTTAACCTGTTAACGCAAGACAGAATACAAATTTTACAGTATTTCAATAGTGTTAACCGGTTAACGCCCTGGGTTAACCTGTGAACGCAAGACAAAATACAAATTTAACAGTTTTTCAACAGTGTTAACCGGTTAACGCATTTGGTTAACCTGTTAACGCAAGACAGAATACGCTTTTTGGCAAATTATAACAGTGTTAACCTGTTAACGCATTTGGTTAACCTGTTAACGCAAGACAGAAATTAATTTTTTTTAATTATCATAACAGTGTTAACCGGTTAACGCTCTGGGTTAACCGGTTAACGCAAGACAGAAAGCTGTTCCTGCGCTAACAACGAACAGAATGCAGAATTACCCGCATTTTTCGCCGTTGGAGGACTTCCGGACCTCCGATTTCGATTCCGTAAAAAGCTACATGTTCAGAAAATTACGACTCACCCAAATATAGATTCATTCGCAGTTTTAACATAATTTATTCATCACAATTAAAGGGTATTTATCAAAACCTAATAATTCCAATTCATGCCAATTAAGGATTTCAACCTAAAACATGTTCCTACCCATTGACCCAATCATACTAACCCATAATAGTAAGGATTTCCCCCCTTACCTTGTAACTCTGATGGAAACCTTAACTCCTCTTTACGTTCCCTCTCTTCTTTCTCTATTGCCTTCAATGCTCAAGTGAATTATGATTCCCACTTCCCTCACCTCTTACTATTTATAATAGTATTCTAGTTGGGCTTAAATCATCTAATTTAATCCCTAGGCCCAAAATACCTAATATTTAAATACCTCTATTTAAATTCAAATAATTAACCACTCACTATGCACACTAGGTTAATTAATAATTATTTAATTATATCTCATATCACTAAATAATTAATTATCACACTAATTAAATTAATTAATCCATTATTATACTACCTCACAACCGCTTAATTACTTAACACTCCAAATAATTAAATTAAAATATACTAAAATAATATAATAATTAATTCCTAAAAATTGGGCTGTTACATTCATGCTTATGAATAGTGGGTTGAGTGTTCTCCAAAGAATGACTTAAACAAAACAAAAGCAAAAGCAATACTAACTTCTAATCAATTAACAACTAACATTTAATTTCAAGTCATTTACTTTTATGCACTTTAATTTTGAGCCTTTATTCATTTGCCATTATTCATACCATTTAACTTTTAATGTCATTTTTAGTTTGCTCATTTGAGCCATATCTTGTGATTATTTTGTGATTGTATATATTTGTTTGTGTTTGTGGTCTTTTGACCTTAATGTACATAATAACAACAAAAACCCTAAAAGACATTTTGTGTGGGCTGTTGGTTTGCTCTGAGATTTTGGACTTAGTATTAGGCAACATTCCCTATGCAAAAGGTCTTGGCCAATGGCAACTTTCATGAAACTAAGTGCTTGTGATTTGAACTTCATATGAAGAAAGTATTGTGATCCCATTTGAGTTCATCTATTACATGGTCTGATTGAAGCTGTTACTTTGAACCTGGGCCTATTGCTCATCCTAGAGTTCATCCGATGCATGGAAGATTTTGAAGGAGATCATGAAGTTTCTAAGATTGGATGTGCCTATCTTTATTTGATTCCTTGCTCTTCATATTTCTATTTGTGTGTTGATATTTCTTGATTCTAAAGTCCAAGGGAAATTTGGGTTTCTATATGACATTTTTGTCTATTGGATTGCAACCCATTGGTCATATATTTTCAACTCTTAACTTTTAAATTTGTGCTTAAGATTAGTCACTCCATCTCCTCCCCATCTCTTTAATTTCAAATCTCTCCCTCCCTTTTAAAAATCTTCTTTGCTTGTGTTTGTTTTCTAAACTTAGACCATTTTTGCAAATTAGAAACTTTGGCCTTATGCCACTGCATTTTTAAACTCCTTTCTTAAATAAACTTGTAAATGAACTTAATCATACTTGACTAAAAATTTCAAAAGCCAAAAAGAACTAACACTCATTCAAACCATTTTTAGGCCTCTTGTGCCTTTGTTAAAATTAAAGTTTTTTTAAAAGCAATGCACTCATTTTGAAATTGTTACCACGAACTACGAGTTTTTGATCCCTCATTTTATGTTGGTGAGTAGGCACAAGTCTGAAGGTCTTGTCAAACACAAAGAAATATAATTAATGAATTCTTTTCTCATCCCTCCACTCCATTTATTTCAAACATCTTTTGTACAAAAATACATATGCACACAAAAAAGGGCTCCCTAGGAGTACCTAGGACACTTTGGGTGCTAACACCTTCCCTCTGTGTAACCAACCCCCTTAGATGTAATCTCTGGCATTTTATTAGTTTTGATTTGAAATTTTTTTATCTTTGGGTTTTGTTTCTACTTTTCCCTTTTCCCTTGGAAGCAATAAAAGCGCGGTGGCGATTCTGGTTTTATTGACACTAAACTTATCCATAACTTAATCGTCATGAATTTACCGCTACAGAAATCAAGTGGCGACTCTGCTGGGGAGTAGTCTCCAGTGGGTTTAGCCTACTTTTTGGTGTGTATATAACTGTATATTTGTTTGTATGATATAATCTACTTGTTGTGCTTGGTGATCTCTGAGTGGTAAGATAAGTTCTAACTCGAACTTGAGTGCAATTCATATAGGAGGATGGTATAGTCATGTTCGACTTGTGTGGAGTAGTCCTTAACAAGTTGGCTTGTGACCTATCTACTCAATGGAGACCGTTTTGGAGTTATGAATGTCACACAAGTTATTTGTGGTTAGGCATTACTTTCTCTGATTTGGGGTCCGAGAGGCTGAGGACCCTAGAACATTTAACCCCTATTTTCCTGTTTAGGACGTAGTGCGGAGACTGTTTAAGTGTAGACTTGATAACAGTTGTTATGCGATACTACACTCAAACAAGTTTCTCTTGAAAATTTTATGGGTTGATGAGTCAGTCATCCTAACCTGTAATATCCGATAGATGGAATTAAGACTCTGGGAACTTTTTAGAACATGGTCTACAGGTTTTTATCCTTAGTTCACTCCTTTGGGATGGTTCTTACCCAGACTCCATGCTCGTGACTCACAACAAACCCTTGATTCTTGGTTGATCCAATCAAGTCTTGTCAATATCAATGGAACTTGGGTGTTGATAAGGTGTAAGCCCTAATCTACCAAAATGGATGATTGATCTTGACAATGACTTGATTCATCCCTTGACCTTTGTTTGTTTGCCTTGTGTGTGATCCCTTATTTGTGATTGTTGCATTCATGCGCATCATAACATTCATCACTAATTTCGAGGAACTGAGGTCTTGTTTGTAAATATTTTCAGACCATGGATTATAGATGAAGGAACACTAAGAAGTACAGTTTCAGACATCCATACTTGAAAGAGTTAAGGAAGTTGTCATCTTTTGTGTTAGATCCCTTGGACTTCAAGCAACGTCATGGGAAGCTTCTGCCTATTTTATCAGCTGATGTGGTTAAAGGACTCTTGAGTGTGTTGGTTCAGTTCTATGATCCCCTCTACAATTTCTTCACTTTTCCTGATTATCAGCTTGTGCCTATCCTGGAGGACTATGCCCATCTCTTGAGAATACCCGTTTTTAGCAAATGCCCTTTAGTGGATTGGAAGAGATTCCCAGATCTCATCTTATAACTGAAGCTCTTCATCTGAAGAAGTCTGAGAATGAGGCTCATTGGGTGAAGAAAGGAGGATTTTTTGGATTGACTTCTGAGTTCCTCATCATGGAAGCTATTGCCTTTGCTAAAGCCGGTAGTATGGATACTTTTGAAGCTATCTTTGTGTTGCTCATCTATGGATTAGCCTTGTTCCCTAGCATTGACAGTTTTATTGATGTTAACGCCATTATAATTTTCTTGATTGGGAATCATGTGCCTACTCTGTTAGGATATATGTACTTCTCTTTGCATTTAAGGAATTCTAAAGGTGGTGGGACGATTGTGTGTTGTGTTCCTCTTCTGTACAAGTGGTTTATTTTGCACTTGCCTCAGACGCCTAGTTTTGTGGAAAACAAACAATGTCTAAGGTGGTCTCAGAGACTTATGTCTCTCACTAATGATGATATAGTTTGGTATGATTCTTCATTGAGTAGTATGGAGATTATTGACAGTTGTGGCAAGTTCTCTAATGTGCCTCTCATTGGTACACAAGGAGGAATCAACTACAATCCTGCTTTGGCTCGTTGTCAACTGGGTTTCCCCTTGAGAGATAAACCTAATAACACTTTGTTAGAAGGTCTTTTCTACCAAGAGGGTAAAGGTCCCCAACATTTGAAGCAGAAGATGGTGCATGCTTGGCATAATATGCATAGGAAAGGAAGATTCGAGCTTAGTCCGCGCAATTGTGTAGCTTTGGAAGCTTACATTCTTTGGGTGAAGAAGAAAGATTTGGAATTGAAGATGCATTATGCTTGTGAGAGACCTATGTCTATGGTTGTGGTTGAGCCATTAACTCTCCCTAACTAAGATGTAAAGAAGTTGGAAGACGCACTCACCAAGATGAAGCAATAAAAGGATATGTGGGAAGAGCATGTCCATGCTTTGAGCCGAAAGCATGATGAGTTGCAGCTTGAGTCTAAGGACAAAGATGTGCTTATTGAGCTTCTTGAAGACCGAGTAATGAAGAGACAGAGAAAGCTAGAGGTTTCATCTTCCTCTAGTATGCCTCAACCTTCCGTTGCTTAGAAGAAGATTGTTGATCAGCTTGTCCTCGAGAAGACTCTGATGAAGACTTCTTTTGAGTCCGAGATTCGACGCATCCAAAGGAAGTACACACCTGCGACCCGATCTTCTTACATTGTTGTTAGGGATCCTTAGGATGACTAGTCTCCTTTTCTCTTGTATTTTGTATTTTTGGTTTTTGAAATTGTACTCAGTGTAATCCTTCCAATTATATAAATAAAAGAGATTTCATGGTCAATCAAATTATGCAATTGTTATTATTTATATATTTGCAAATAAAATAGTAAGTTCCTTGAAAATAAAAACAATCAAGAATTGCATTTCATGCATCATTTGCATAGCAGGGTTCTCTTTCTCCAGATGTCTTATTGGTTCTTCTTCTGTGCTTCAGCCAAGCTGACTCATCCATATAATACACACGCCAATCACTCAAGAATCATGGAACATATAGAGCAAGAGAACAGAGACTTGAAGGACGAGATCGCCCGTATGAATGCCATGATGGAGTCAGTATTAGCTGCTCATAGTCAATCGTCTCCAACTCCTCCTCCTTAGAGGACGGTCATTTCAGAGGTTTCCACCTCCACCATTCCTGCTACTGCTGCTGACTTTGCGCCTACCGTGCCTGCCGGATTCCTGTGGGGAATGCCGCTCAATTTTGTGCCTGAAGGTTTCGCGTCTACTTTTGCTTCCATGCCGACATCTAGCCTGGTCATGTCTGTTCCACCATCGGTTGTTCACACTTTACCCCGTGTTGAGGACACCATCTATCATTCTGAGTCGTCTGAGGGTCCGGATGCTTATGAAAAGATGGATGAAATGAAAGACCAATTCCTTGAAATGTGAAAGGAGTTGAAGACCCTGAGGGGAAAATATTTGTTTGGTACGAGTGTTGCGGAACTTTGCTTAGTTCCTAATTTGAAAATCCCGATGAAGTTCAAAGTCCCTAACTTTGAGAAGTATAAGGGGAATACTTGTCCGCTTAGTCATCTTGTCATGTATGCTAGAAAGATGTCTCCGCAAACTGATAATGTTCATTTACTGATTCATTATTTTCAAGACAGTCTGACGGGTGCCGCTCTGAGGTGGTACATGGGTTTGGATAGTGCAAGTATCCGCACATTCAACGATTTGGGTGAAGCATTTGTGAAGTAGTACAAGTACAATGTGGATATGGCGTCGGATATGGACCAGTTGAGGTCATTATCTCAGAATGACAAAGAGACATTTAAGGAATATGCTCAGCGATTGAGAGGGCATGCCACTCAGATTACCCCTCCTTTGGAAGAAAAGGAGATGACCAAGATTTTTCTCAAGATCCTGAGCTCATTTTACTATGAGCGCATGATTTCCAGTTCCCCCAGTGATTTTACCGAAATGGTAAATATGGGGATACGGTTAGAAGAATGTGTCTGAAATGGTAGTGGGTTTTCCAGAAAGAAAGAGAATGAGACCAAGGCAGTATCTGTTGGGAGGTAGAGGAGGCCTCATGTTAGAAGGAATCCACAATCCCGTCAACGCCATCACCAAGTATCATCTGTCATTCTAGTATTTTCTAAAAATCAATCAACACCAATTCAACAACAACGTCAACAACAACCACCGCAATGACCAAACACCTACAACAACAATACTAATAATCATCAACAACAATAAAACTTTGAGAGGAAGAAGGTCTCTGTCAACCTGATTCCTATGTCTTATGCTGAACTGTATCCATCATTGATTCTCAAGAACGTTTTGCAACCAAGAAATCCTCCGCAAATCCCTAAACCACTTCCATGGTGGTACAAACCAGAGCTTCACTATGCCTTTCACCAAGGGTCTCCTAGCCATGATATTGAGAACTATTACCCCCTGAAGTATGAACTCCAAAAGTTGGTAAAAAGTGGGATGATGTCCTCTAAGGACCGTGCGCCTAATGTCAAAGCTAATCCACTACCTGCTCATGCTAACCCTTCTGTCAACATGGTAGACGGCTATCCTGGGGAGTTCAAGGTATTTGATGTTCGCTTCATTAGAAGGTCCTTAGTGACGATGCACAAGGATATTTGTTTGGTGAGTGATTGTGAGCATGACCACGATGGTTGTGCAATCTGTAGTGTCAATCCCCGAGGTTGTGTGGTTATGAAGAGATACATCCAGAGGTTGATGGATGAGGGTATGATTTATATTCTCCAGTTCCGTCACATGGATAATGATGTGAATGTTCTAGTTCTAGTGTTCAAGACTCCGGAGAAGGTAATAATCCAGTTTGACAGCAGCAGTAGTAACAATGTCAATAATAGATCAGTATCGTCGTTGGTTATAAGGTTAGTGGGCCCCGTCCCATATGCATCCGATAAGGCTATTCCGTATCAGTATAATGCTACCATGTTAGAGAATGGTCGAGAGGTTCCTTTGCTTACGACTAGTTCTATTGTGAGCATTGCTGATGTTACGAAGGTGACCCGTAGCGGTCGAGTTTTTGGGTCGGTGTTCCCAAAGAATGTGGAAGATGGTTAAGTTAATAAGAAGGTTGAAGTGCCTGCAGTAGATCCTGTTAGTACTCCAAGATGTCAGTCTGGTGCATCCAGCGGCTTGAAGCCTAACGATGATGACGAGGTGCTTCGTTTGATCAAAAAGAGTGAATTTAATATGGTGGAGCAGTTGCTCCAAACTCCCTCCAAGATTTCAATGTTGTCTCTGCTTATGAACTCTAAAGCGCACATAGAAGCATTGCAAAAAGTGTTAGAACAAGCTTACGTGGAGCATGATGTTATGGTGGATAAGTTCGATCATATTGTGGCTAACATCACTTCCTGCCACAATCTTAGCTTTTATGATGAAGAACTCCCCGAGGAGGGCAAAAATCACAACTTAGCTCTACACATTTCAATGAATTGCAAGGAGGATACTCTATCAAATGTATTGGTTGACATTGATTCTTCATTAAATGTACTCTCGAAATCAACCTTATCAAGATTGTCGTATCAAGGAGCTTCGATGAGATATAATGGTGTGATCGTCAAAGCTTTTGACAGTTATCCCAAGACAGTGGTCGGTGAAGTGGACCTTCCTGTGAAGATAGGTCCGAGTGATTTCCAAATTACTTTCCAGGTAATGGATATCCACCCGGCCTATAGCTTCTTTTTAGGAAGGCCATGGATACATGAGGCAGGAGCCGTTACTTCAACGCTACATCAGAAACTGAAGTTTGTCAAGAATGGTAAGTTGGCTATTGTCGGTGAAGAGAAGGCTTTGTTGGTAAGCCACATGTCGTCTTTCTCTTATGTAGAAGTTGAGGATGAGATTGGAACTCTGTTCCAAGATCTATCTATTGGTGAGGAAAAGAGAGTTGGGGCACCTATGTCCTTATTCAAAGATGCTTAAAAGATTGTTGAAGATGGTATTTCTGACCAGTGGGGACATATGGTAGAGGTCACCGACAACAAGAGCAGAGCTGGTTTGGGTTTCCAACGAGGTTCATCTGTGGTTAGAGCTGAGGATGTGAAACCCAATTTCCGTAGCGGAGGGTTCATTCATGGTAATGAACAACACTTAGCTGTTGTGATCGAGGGTGATGAAAACGAAGATTGCATCAATTTTGTGACACATGGAAAAGCTTGCAACAATTGGATTGCTGTTGATGTCCCTATAGTTGTGCATCAATCTAAGTAATTGCTTTTATTTGTTTTTTGAAAATCAGTCTTCTATGCCTAAGGGAGAAGTGAACATTGTTTGGGCATCTTTAAATTTGATCATCAATAAAATTTAATTCTATTCATCCACATCTATGATGTTTTATTTTTACTTTTTGCTTTTCCAAAAATGGTAATCATAAAAAACATAAATCAATAAATATAATTTGTCCATCTACATAATATTTGGCCACCAATTCACTTCTCTAAAATCAAAATATCAAATCATTATGCAGGTTGGTTTCTAAACCCGTTGAATACAATGATCCTACTCCTTCGCCAAATTTTGAATTCCCTGTGTTTGAGGCCGAGGAAGGAAGTGATGAAGAAGTATCTGATGAACTGTCTCGTCTACTTGAGCACGGGGAAAAAGACATTCAGCCTTTCCAAGAGCAGATTGAGCTAGTCAACTTGGGTTCCGAAGATGATGTGAAGGAAGTCAAGATTGGGTCTCGACTGTGCCCGGAGGTTAAGAAGGGGTTGATTGATCTTCTCCGAGAGTATTCAGATATGTTTGCTTGGTCCTATCAAGACATGCCTGGTTTAGATTCTGAGATTGTGGAGCATAAATTGTCGTTGAAGCCAAAGTGCTCTCAAGTCAAGCAGAAGTTGAGGATAACTCATCCTGATATGGCAGTGAAGATCAAAGAGGAAGTGCAGAAGCAGATTGATGTCGGTTTCCTTGTTACCATTGAGTATCCACAAGGGGTGGCCAATATTGTACCTGTTCTAAAGAAGGATGGAAAAGTCCGTATGTGTGTCGACTATAGAGATTTAAATAAAGCCAGTCTGAAAGATGATTTCCCTCTTCCACACATTATGTTGGTAGACAATACAACTAAGTTCAAAGTATTTTCGTTTATGGACAGTTTTTCCAGTTATAATCAAATCAAGATGGCACCCGAAGATATGGAGAAGACCACGTTCATTACACCCTGGGGAACATTCTGTTATAGAGTGATGCCTTTTGGTTTAAAGAATACTGGTGCGACTTACCATAGGGAAATGACTACTCTTTTTCATGATATGATGCATAAAGAGATCGAAGTCTATGTTGATGATATGATTGCCAAATCTGTTGATAAAGAGGAACATGTTGAGCATTTATTGAAGTTATTCCAGTGTTTGAGGAAGTATAAACTCCGCTTGAATCCCAATAACTGTACTTTTGGTGTTCATTCTGGTATGTTGTTGGGCTTTATTGTCAGCGAGAAGGGTATTGAAGTTGATTATGCCAAGGTCAAAGCAATACAAGAGATGCCTGCGCCCAAAACTGAGAAGCAAGTCAGAGGTTTCCTCCGCCGCTTAAATTATATCTCAAGATTCATTTCCCACATGACTTCCACGTGTGCGCCTATATTCAAGCTTCTTCGGAAAGATCAGTCTTGTGATTGGACTGAAGACTGCCAGAAAGCTTTTGACAGTATCAAAGAGTATCTGCTTGAGCCTCCGATTCTGTCTCCGCCTGTGGAAGGAAGACCATTAATCATGTATTTGTCTGTTCTTGAAGAAAGAATATACAATTTACTACCTCAGTAAGAAATTCATCGATTGTGAGACTCGATATTCTATGCTAGAGAAGACTTGTTGTGCATTAGCTTGGGCTGCTAAGCGTCTGCGTCAATATATATTGAACCATACCACTTGGTTGATATCCAAAATGGATCCAATCAAGTATATTTTTGAGAAGCCTGCTTTAATTGGGAGGATTTCCCGTTGGTAGACGTTGTTATCGGAGTATGATATTGAATACAGATCTCAGAAAGCGATCAAGGGTAGTGTCTTGGCTGACCATTTGGCACACCAACCAATTGAATATTACCAGTCAATGCAGTATGATTTCCTTGATGAAGAGATTTTGTACTTAAAAATGAAAGATTGTGATGAACCATTGCTTGAAGAAGGCCAAAACCTGGTTCTCGTTGGGGCATGGTGTCGCAACCTGAAAAATACAGTGCGCGAAAAAAAACAATCGGCGAAAGAAAAAGACAGAAGAGTCGCCACCGTGCGTTATTCATCCCAAAGGAGGGAAAGGAAACGCTCGAAGTAAACCTGAAAAAGGAAAGGACAAGACGGGGTCTCGCAACCAAATCTTGGGTTCGGGAGTCGATTATGCGAAGGGAAGGTGTTAGCACCCCTACGCATCCATAGTACTCTACGGGATCCACTTTTGTGGTTTTTTGTCTAAAGGGTATGGGTTTACCTAATGTGTTTATTTACTAGAAAGGTTAAGAGAAATGACTCGCGCGGATGTCGCATCCACTGCATACGTATCTCATATGAATATGAGAATCAGAGTCTTCGTAGCTCGGCTGACCTATGGGTTGGGGGATGTGTGCTCGCTAAGACATCGCGTCTTATGCCTACGTATCTCATCTGGAATGAGAATCAGAGCAAGCGGTAGTTCGGCTAACAACGGGGTTATGGATTGGGTTTTGGACGAACGACGTCACTACGCAATCTACCGGATGCTCGACCTTTGGAGACTTACTCGCCTGTAGTAGAAGGAGTAAACGTGTTGCTTTGGGTTTTAGGGTTTGGGATGCTCGAGGGCAAACAGGCAGTCCTTGACGAAGGAACCGCGCTACATGTGGGGATATGAATACAAAACACAAAACACGTATCTCAAAGTAAAATGCCACCAAGGGGCTCAAACATTGCCTCCTATCGAGGTCTTCCAGCTAGGAAAGCAGTAAAATGCGGGAAAAATGTAAAAGTACCACACGGATAAAAATCCGAAGTAACAGCAGTTAGAGGAATGGGAAACCCAGGGATCCTTCCAAGCTAAACACCATCAAAGAAAGTGAGTCAGTACAGGTAATCAGAATGAAACCTCCAGGGGGTATCCCACGAATAAAGTGGAAAACCACGCAAGTTATCCCTGCAAAAGTCATGTGAGCCCTCACAAAAACTCAACAAACAGGTTAGAGAAACAAAATAGGGTAACCAAGAGTTACCCCTAAATCAAAATGTAACCACATGAATAATTCCATCAAAATTCACAAAAAGCTCACAAAAAGCAATCAAGGGTAGGAGGCCTAAACCTCTTGTCAAACACATGCACCAAAAGGGTATCAAATTCACCCATAATACCTCATATATTTAGAGCATTCAAATTAAAGGCATAAAGATGATGGATATATGGCAAACCTGATTGGAGAGCTTGATTGAAATTGAGTTGCACCCGTGAGGTTTACAAAACAATCTTTAGGGTTTATGTGAGGCAGAGGTGATTCTGTGCAGTTGAGTTCCCTTCAGGGTTTGGAGGCTGCTCTGAACTCTGTTAGTTCTTCTCTCACTATCTTTTTCCTCAGGGTTTTGTTCCAAGGAAACCTCTGAGTATTTTTCTTCTCTCTTTTTCCTCAGGGTTTCTCCCAGTGTAACTCCAAGCGTGTTTTCCTCTACTGAAACTTTAGTATTTATAGACTGATTTTCGTGGGTAGTGGGCTCAAATGAGGGAGACCCAAGTCCAAAAAAAAATTTGTTATATTTTATTTATTTATTTAATTAATTTTATTTATTTATTTATTTTTAACTTTTTTTTTTTCGTTTTTTTTCGTTTTTTTTTTCATTTTTTTTTCAGGAAAAATGAAGGGTAAATTTTGGGGTATTACAGCTGCCCCTATTCAATCAACTGGAGACCCGGAAAGAAGATGACAGCTGCTTTCGTACTTTCGAGGTATCAAGGGATTGAATACAATAAAAGCCCAAAAATTTGCACTGAAGTGAAGTGAAGTAACAATGTTTGTCAGAATCGGCAAAGAGGTGGTCTTGAAAGAAGAATCCGTCTGGTACGGTGAGAGTCAGTCTGAATACCGAAAAAGAATGTTAAACTGGATACCAAAATAAATGGTAACATAGAAATAACCATGGCGTGAATGCCGCTCATCAGTCTGAATACTGGAAATGACTTCGATCTGAACATCGGGAGATATGAGATTATTAATATCGGTCTGAACACCGAGAGGTTGGCCTGAATGCCATAAATTGCGTCGACCTGAACGTCGGAAATTTCTTCGATCTGAACATCGGAAAATTGGCCTGAACGCCACAAGTTGCATCGAACTGAACGTCGGAAACTTCTTCGATTTGAACATCGGAAAACTGGCCTGAATGCCACTTCGGTCTGGATACCGGAAAACTGGCCTGAATGCCACTTCGGTCTGGATACCGGAAAACTGGCCTGAATGCCACTTCGGTCTGGATACCGGAAAACTTCATGCCTGTCAGCATCGGCAGAAATAGGGAATGATAATAGAGGCGGCGCATGGGCCAATGACACTTGCTGGGGATAACCAAGGTGGGTCATGAACAATCTTCAGTCTGAGTACTGGAAACAACTTCTAGCTTATCACTTGGGATACCGAGAATGTTTTATGATTACATGCGTATGTTTGAATCTTTCAATGGCGTAATGCTCCATGAAAATGGAAATGCTACGCGATTTGGGAGGATGCAATGCAATATGATTCTACATGCAGGGATGCGAAATGCTGGGTAGAATGCCAAGTTGAAGCAAGGGGATCTACTAGGGAAATGATCACCATCTTCTGGACCCTGGCAAGGCTGTTGGAGATGCACAGCGTAAAAAATTCAGTGGGGAAATGACCCGCCACACGGTGTTCTAGCAATGATGAAATGCCGAGATTCAGACTGGAGAGAGAACGACACTGAAAACCTGCTGTTGGGGAAAGCGATAGTGGTTCTGGAAACCACGATCAGCGAGAGATGACTCAACAGGAGAAGCAAACACTGATACGGTACCGAGGTTCTGCTTCAAGGAAAGAAACCATGGATCTGGCATTGGGATTATCGATCTGACCTCGAACTCTAAGGAGAAGCCACTTCTGCTGGGAAGATACAGTCTGGCACTATCAACTCCGTTGGGGATATATAGTCTGGCACTGTCAACTCTACTGGGGAGTGTATGTCCTGAAATAAACGCTTGGGGAAGTACAGTGGTGAGAACCTGCTGGGGATTGAAGAATCCAACACTCTGATCAGCTCTGTAGGGATAAGACACCAGATTCGTCTATTAGTGACTTCACTATGGAAGATATTCACGATCATCTGCAGGGGATTTTAAGGAAATGCCCTGAGGGTATCTGTTCTGAATAGACGATCCAAAGCACTTAAAATTTACAACAATTTTTAAATGTTTATTGAGCATGTACCTGTAAAGCCCTTATGTGTCATGATGCAATGTTTATCAAAAATTCGGACGTCATTTTTGCAAACAAAACAGTAAAATGAAAATGAAAACAGAGATATACTGAATAACATGATTTTATTGATTGAATGGCCTCTGAATATGCATTTACATCAGGAAGCAATCCCTGGAAAGAGGTAATCGCACAAAAAGATAAAAACAGAAATTAATCTAGTGGCAATGTGAAATGGATTTCTATTGGGTTCCAATTCTGCTATGACTTGCTCGTCTTCAAGATCCTCCAGATGATCAGCCTTCTGAAAAGGTGATTGGACTGTTTCCTACCTTTCGAAAATTTCCAGTCATCGACATGAGATGAGATTCAGAACTAACTCAGAACGCAGTCATTCGCTTAATCCCTAACTTTTTCCTGGATCGCCCTTTTCGGGTTTTCAATCCACCGGGATACCCATTTTTGCCTAAGTTGCCTTTTCAGGTTTTCAACTTACCGGGTGTACGATCTTTTCATTTTTAATCCCTAATTTTTGCCCGAACCTTTTCATTTTCTTGGTTCGCCGGGATGCCCAATTTTTTGCCTGGACTATTCTTTTTACTGTCCAGCGGGTCTATTTTATGCGAAGTATTTTTTAACTGCGTCTGACTTCACAGGGGAAGTGAAGTTTTCACCATCCATAGTTGCAAGCATTAAATCCCCACCATCAAAGGCTCTCTTCATCCGACTCTGATACAACTGCCCATGACAAATGGCTGCCATTCGCCTCTCTTCGATAAGACTCAACTCATTGAACCTTGTCCGAATCCATTCGGCTTCGTCTAACTTGACATCCAACAAGACTCTTAGAGAAGGAATCTCCACTTCAACAGGTAGGACTGCTTCCATACCATGTACCAGGGAGTAAGGGGTTGCCCCGGTCGATGTACGTACTGAAGTGTGGTACCCATGCAAGGCGAAAGGTAGCATCTCATGCCAATCTCTGTACGTGACGACCATCTTCTGCACAATCTTCTTTATGTTCTTATTTGTCGCCTCAACAGCGCCGTTCATCTTAGGGCGGTAAGGGGAAGAATTGTGATGCTGAATATTGAAGTTCTGACACAACTCCTTCATCATTTTGTTGTTGAGATTAGAACCATTATCAGTAATGATTCTTTCGGGAATCCCATAGCGACAAATGATTTCTTTCTTGATGAAACAGGCAACCACATGTCTGGTGACATTCGTGAACGACGCTGCTTTGACCCACTTGGTGAAATAGTCGATGGCAACAAGGATGAAGCGATGCCCATTGGAAGCAGTCGGCTCAATCTTTCCAATCATGTCAATGCCCCACATAGCAAACGGCCACGGTGAAGACATCACATTCAGAGGATTCGGCGGTACATGCACCTTATCAGCATAAATCTGGCATTTATGACACTTCCGAGCATACTTGAAACAATCTAATTCCATGGTCATCCAATAATAACCCGATCTCAACAATTTCTTATCCATTGCATGTCCGCCGGCATGAGTACCGAAGGAACCTTCATGAACTTCCTGCATTAACATGTCCGCCTCGTGTCTGTCCACGCATCTGAGCAAAACCATGTTGAAGCTCCTCTTATACAGCACATCGTCTTTGTTTAAGAAGAAACTGCCTGCCAATCTTCTCAAAGTCTTTCTGTCATTGTTGGATGCCCCTGCAGGGTACTCTTGATTCTTCAGAAAGCACTTGATATCGTGATACCAGGGCTTGTCATCGACTACCAGTTCAGCAGCAAACACATATGCGGCCCTGTCAAGGTGCATCACATTGATCTTGGGAGCATGGTTCCAACAAATTACCTTGATCATGGAGGATAGAGTAGCAAGTGCGTTTGCCATCTGGTTCTCATCACGAGGTATATGATACAATTTTACTGTTGTGAAGAAAGTCAACAGTCTTCTCGTGTAATCTCTGTAGGGGACCAGAGTGGGTTGGAGAGTATTCCAATCACCATTCACTTGATTGATCACCAGAGCTGAATCTCCGAAGATGTCCAAAGTCTTGATTCTAAAATCAATGGCTTGCTCAATACCCAAGATACAGGCCTCGTACTCAGCTTCATTATTTGTGCACTCAAAAGTCAAACGAGCGGTGAAAGGTATGTGCGCACCTTTCGGAGTTGTAATGACAGCGCCAATTCCACTTCCTCTAGCATTGACAGCCCCATCAAACAACAAAGTCCACTTTTCGTTTGGATCAGGTCCCTCCTCAACAACTGGCTCTTCACAGTCTTTCATCTTGAGGAACATGATGTCTTCATCTGGAAAATCAAACTTCATCGACTCATAATCATCAATCGGCTGCTGAGCAAGATAGTCTGACAGAATACTCCCTTTGATGGCTTTCTAGGATGTATACTGGATATCATACTCTGTTAAAATCATCTGCGAACGGGCGAACCTTCCGGTGAGAGCTGGCTTCTCGAATATGTATTTCACTGGATCCATCTTAGACATCAACAAGGTAGTATGGTTCAACATATACTGCCTCAGTCGGCGAGCAGCCCAGGCTAAAGCACAGCAAGTTTTCTCAAGCTGCGAATATTTGATTTCACAGTCGGTAAACTTTTTGCTAAGGTAGTATATGGCATGCTCTTTTCGACCAGTCTCGTCATGCTGTCCCAATACACACCCCATCGAGTTCTCGGTCACTGACAGGTACATTATCAGAGGTCTCCCAGGAACTGGAGGTATAAGGATTGGAGGTTTCTGTAGATACTCTTTTATCTTCTCGAAAGCCCTTTGACAATCTTCATTCCACCTGATAGCCTGATCTTTCCTCAGCAATTTGAAAATTGGCTCACACGTGGTTGTTAGGTGAGAGATGAACCTTGCAATGTAGTTCAACCTCCCTAAGAAACTACGGACTTGCTTCTCTGTTCTTGGCTCTGGCATTTCCTGTATCGCTTTTACTTTGTCGGGATCCACCTCAATCCCTTTTCCGCTAACAATAAAACCCAACAATTTTCCTGATCTCACCCCGAAAGTGCACTTGTTCGGATTAAGTCTCAGTTTGAATTTCCTCAAACGCTCAAACAGTTTCTGCAAATTCACCAAATGTTCTTCTTCTGTCTGAGATTCGGCAATCATATCATCCACATAAACCTCGATTTCATGATGAATCATATCATGGAACAGAGTTACCATAGCTCGTTGATATGTTGCTCCGGCATTTTTCAGACCAAACGGCATCACCTTGTAGCAGAAGGTGCCCCATGGGGTTATGAAAGTTGTCTTTTCCATGTCTTCTGGTGCCATCTTGATTTGGTTATAGCCAGAAAAGCCATCCATGAAGGAGAATACCGAGAACTGAGCTGTATTATCCACCAAAACGTCGATGTGAGGTAATGGGAAATCATCTTTAGGGCTAGCTCTGTTCAGATCCCGGTAGTCGATACACATCCGTACCTTTCCATCCTTCTTAGGTACTGGGACGATGTTTGCAACCCATGGCAGATAATTGGTGACTGCTAGAAACCCTGCATCCAACTGCTTTTGCACTTCTTCCTTTATCTTGACGGCCATCTCTGGTCTTGTTCTTCTGAGCTTCTGCTTGACTGGAGGACAACCTTCTTTGAGAGGCAAGCGGTGTACCACGATGTTTGTGTCCAGCCCGGGCATGTCCTGATAAGACCAGGCGAAGATGTCAACATACTCTTGCAGCAATTCAATCAGCCCCTTCTTCACATTGTCTTCTAAAGCAGCCCCTATCTTGATTTCTCTCTTGGCGTCCTCGGTGCCGAGATTAATCACTTCAACAGACTCTTGATGCGGTTGAATAACCCTTTCCTCTTGTTTTAATAACCTGGTAAGCTCTTCAGGGAGTTCACAGTCTTCATCACCCTCTTCTTCAGCTTGAAAGATTGGATTTTCAAAGTCGAAACGAGCCGTAGCAGAAACGTTATCAATAGGATCCGATGATGTGCATCTGCATGAGTGATGGTATGTGCTTATGAGTGTGAACAAGAAGTGAAAACTAAACAAAACATTTCCATTTTTTTATTTTGAAAAACTGCAAAAATAGAAAGACAGGGAACGAAATATTTGAATGCAAAAATACGTCCTTTATTTATGATAAAAATGCAAGTGTCACATAGACGGGCCCTACAATGAGTCATTACGCCCTAGGCGGAACGTAAGACTTGGATATGCATGAATAAACAAAGAAAATTACTCTTCAAGAAGAGTGACTTGGATAATCTCTTCAGAAGACCAATTGTTAATGACTTCACCCGGGATCCTCGGACGCACCCAATTGTCAATGTCACAATCACTATCCCCATCTTCTTCGTTGACCGCAGAGACTTGACCATACTGAATGATGCCAGCACTGGAGAAAGTGATCGACCCCTGAAGTGTTGTAGAAGTCAAAACTGGCTGATACCCAATCCCGAACTTATCTTCTTTCACTGGTAATTCCAACAGACGCCCCCAACCGGGAGCCACACCTGAATCCACCACGGCCCGTGCCTGCTTAAAGGATGAGATAGAGGCACCCGCTTTAACCTCTTTCACAGACTCTTGGACAGACAAATCTTCAACCTGGAGGATACCTTTGTCGAGCAAGGCCTGGATACCCTGCTGTAGCTTCAAACAACCTCCACTCTGAGTGGCACAATCCAAACAATCCTTCCCACAACCGGGGAAAACATCGGCCTTCAGCAAGCATCCTTTGATATCCAACAATGGAGTCTTCAACTTCAACACATCCTTAATGGACTTGGCTTTTCCCTCTATCATGTTAACATTCGCACCACCATGCTAGGGCATGGGATTGTTAACGACATTCGGAGCCGGTGCAAGGTCGATGGCCTTTGAATCTATGAGGTCCTGAACCAAGTGCTTAAAAGCTTTGCAGTTCTCAATATTGTGGCCAGGTGCCCCAAAGTGGAAGCTACACCTAGCGTTGGCGTCGTAACCCACCAGAAGTCTACCAATAGGAGGAGCCAGAGTGCGTAGTTCCACAAGTTGTAGTTGTTGAAGACTAGAAAGCAACTGAGCGTACGACATTGGAAGGGTGTCGAAACGCCGGTCCATCATCCTTTGCCTCTATTGATAAGCGGGTCTGTTACCCGGTTGCTGCTGCTGTTGATACTGAGCTGGTTGACGTTGTGATTGTTGTTGTTGTAGTGGCGCTGCAGCTGGAATGGTCACAGCCGCAACATACGGTTGCTGATGATAATTCTGAAAATTATTCCTCCGGTTATCCCTGTTCTGATAAGAAGATATGGCATTTGCATCCCCTTCTCTCCTCTTCTGTCCCTGAATGAACGGCTTCTTCACCCATGATGAGGATCCACCTCCACTCTGGCTCTTATAGGTCTTTAGGTAATTCTCCACCCTTTCTCCAGTAGAGACCACATCAGCAAAGTTGGAAGCATTGCACCCCACCAGACGCTCCAGATAAGGTCCAGGCAGCGTATTCATGAACATGTTGGCCATTTCCTTTTCCAACATAGGAGGCTGAACACGGGAAGTTGTATCCCTCCAGCATTGAGCGTATTCCCTGAAGCACTCATTGCTTTTAAGAGACAGATTCTGAAGTTGAGTTCTGTCCGGAGCCATGTCTGCATTATATTGATACTGCTTCACGAAAGCCTCTGCCAAATCCCTCCAGCAACGGATGTGGGCTCTGTCCAGCCTCATATACCATTCCAAGGATGCCCCAGCCAGGCTGTCCTGGAAGAAGTACATAAGTAGCTTCTCATCATCAGAGTATGCAACCATTTTACGGAAATAGGCTTGCACGTGAGTTTTGGGGCAAGAGCTACCATTGTATTTGTCAAAGACCGGGACTTTGAATTTCGGTGGCACTCTCACACCTGGGACCAGCCCCAAGTCAGAACCATCTACTCCTAGAAGATTCTGTCCTTCCACTGCTTTCAACCTCTCTTCCAATCTTCTAAACATGGGGTCCATGCCAAAGTCTTCCTGAAGCAAGGGAAACTGATCATCCTGACCATCCTGAATGGGTTGTTGATCTAGGTTGACATGCGGGATCGGGATAGGCCCCGGTCCATTGGGACCATTAGCCTCTCCAGCTGGAGGATCAGCCAACGTCTCCGGTTGAGTAATAGGGGGATCCCTCTGCACCAATAATCTAAGCTCCTGCTGCCCTTGAGCCACCCCTTGAACCAAATCCATGAATTGATTCATGCGAATCTTCATCTCGGCGAGCTCTGCTTGTAAGCTCTCCATCGCTCTCTGTTGATTCCTTCGGGTACCGTATCGGTGAATGCCTGAGTCAGCTATCCTGCTAGTGGGACACCAAACAATATGAGAACACTGCAGTGGTACCTGTTATGCAAGATATGCGGAAGACTATGCAAATGCAATGACATGTTTATCAATTCCAAAAGGTATTCTACCCCCTTGATTCTAGTCTCACATCAGGCGAATAGTGCAAGAAGACTGAGTCATGGATAAACTTCTGAGATCAAGATGCAACAAAGGGAAACCAACATACAAATGAGTTCCAGGTAAGGGGCCTTAGCCAAAAGTACATCAAAAGAGGATCCCCACAACAAGCCTGTGGATTATCACTACACAGCAACAAAACAAAAAGTAAAGGGAGGAACATAAACCAGGGATCAGCCTCCTGGAATTGACGCATACAGTCTTGCAACTTCTCACTTAACTCTGAGTTCTTGGTTTGAAGTCCCTCCATGGCACTCTTCAACTTGTCATACTCCTCTCGGCTCACCATTGTTGATTGCTCAGGAGTAGGTGGATACTAAGGTTCTTCAATAGGGAACGGCAGACCAAACTCTTCGACTCTTCCTTGAAGCCACTCTTCATACCGAGGGTAAGTTCTACAATCTCCTTTTCCAAGGACGGTTCTTCCTCTCTTGATCACCTTGAGCCAGGCCTCAGCTGCCTTACGGGATACCGTCAAATCAGGCGAAGAATGGAAAAACAGAGATTCTTCCACATCCTTTTCCAAAGGCGGAGTTCTTAAAGCATATCCAAATTGTCTAACTGCTAGAGAAGGATTATAGTTGATTCCTCCTCTTCTTCCTACCAACGGAACATTTGGGAAGTTCCAACAACTATGAATAATATCTGCCCGAAGCAAGCTCCGGTCGGACCACCAAGAAATATCTTCATCTCTCAACCCCATCAATCTCTTCGACCAACTCAACGAGTCCTTGACATTAACGAACACTCCTGATTTGGGTAGGTGAGAACTGAACTACCTATAAAACAAAGGCACACAACAATTCAACAATCCCCCTTTTCTGTGGTGCACTGAATGAAAGAAATCTCCTAGCAAGGTCGGTACTGGATTTCTCAACACGAAGAGGCGTATTGCGTCGATGTCCACAAATTTGGCGACATTAGGGAACAAGACAATCCCATACACGCAAAGAGCCAACACAGCATTGAAACCCCTCTGGTTACCGTCTTCCAGCTTCTTCTTTGCTTCTCCCAGTAAGAAACTCAGATGAAAACCACTAACTTCTCCCTTCTGACACATATTAGCCTTCCAGACTGATTCCTCCAAATATGTGGCTGAAGCAACCATGCTGAGATCGGGCAGAAACTCAGAACTGTAGAACAATAACTGTGACCTGATAGGAACTCTGAGAAAACTGGCAATCTCCTCCAGAGTAGGGACCAAGATATAATCCGGGAATGTGAAACACCTCAATGGAGGGTCATAGAACTGTAGCAGTGTGAATAGGGCGTCATGTTGATCTTTGGAAAGAACCGTGACGAAACTTAGAATCAGACCGTAATCCTCTCGGAATCCTTCTAGAGAACCAGGATCCATTAACTGCATCAACTGTTGGATGAGCTCCAGACAGACCACCGGAAACTTGTAGGCGACAAGTCTCTTTCTGCCAATATCCATCTTAAGAGAACCAGAAAAACTCCGACTGGAATCAAGAAGAAGATGTAAACCCCCTTGAAATGGATAAACATGTGTTAAATGATATGAATGCAAATGATGTGATGATGTGAATGCAATGCAATGGCATGTCAATCCGGATTGCTGTATCTGCTTGAACATCTGTCGGGTTACGCTGTCTGAAGAGAAAACCACTGAGGAATATAATACAAGATCAAAGCTCTGCTCCAGAAAACCGGGTTGGTTGGAGGTTAAGGTTTCCTGAATTTAGCCCGCCCCTCACTGGTAGGTTCTAAGAACAGAAGTTCGTCAACTTCAGCCCTTCAGTCGCGAATAATACGTTTACCACTGAAGGTTTGGCATTATTACGGGATAAAAGACCTCCACTGACTCCCCTCAACAGGACATCCTAAAGCAAGTTCCCAGTCTCGGGGTCCTCGGATTGATCAGCGAGAATGCGCCCACCAGAGCTAACATAATCACGTCTCGGAGGAGAGGCCTCGACTGAGTTCTCGGTAAATGGTCACCAGAGTCGACGATTTCTAAAGGAACATCATGTCCTTACGAAACATCCGTAGGACATAATATATCCAAGAGAAACCTCGTCTGGGTGTGGTTCTTCACGAACGACTTAACGTAGCAACATGCCACGCAAGCCTCATGATCATCCACTCTAAAACCTGTGTGTACACTCAAGCCTGGGTAATGGGCTTATCTCTCGTAGAACATCCCATCCCAACAAACAAACAACAGCTCCAACAGATACAGCAGATGAATGCAAGCAAGTAAGTAAATAAATGTACAAAAGCATGAACACCCAATGAACAAGAAAATCACACAAGCTATGAAGGACTCGCTTAGGGAAGATGGACCAGCAAGAGGTCAACTTCTTGGTCCCCAGCAGAGTCGCCAGCTGTCGCAACCTGAAAAATACAGTGCGCGAAAAAAAATAACCGGCGAAAGAAAAAGACAGAAGAGTCGCCACCGTGCGTTATTCATCCCAAAGGAGGGAAAGGAAACGCTCAAAGTAAACCTGAAAAAGGAAAGGACAAGACAGGGTCTCGCAACCAAATCTTGGGTTCGGGAGTCGGTTATGCGAAGGGAAGGTATTAGCACCCCTACGCATCCATAGTACTCTACGGGATCCACTTTTGTGGTTTTTTGTCTAAAGGGTATGGGTTTACCTAATGTGTTTATTTACTAAAAAGGTTAAGAGAAATGACTCGCGCGGATGTCGCATCCACTGCATACGTATCTCATGTGAATATGAGAATCAGAGTCTTCGTAGCTCGGTTGACCTATGGGTTGGGGGATGTGTGCTCGCTAAGACATCGCGTCTTATGCCTACGTATCTCATCTGGAATGAGAATCAGAGCAAGCCGTAGTTCGGCTAACTACGGGGTTATGCATTGGGTTTTGGACGAACGACGTCACTACGCAATCTACCGGATGCTCGACCTTTGGAGACTTACTCGCCTGTAGTAGAAGGAGTAAACGTGTTGCTTTGGGTTTTAGGGTTTGGGATGCTCGAGGGAAAACAGGCAGTCCTTGACGAAGGAACCGCGCTACATGTGGGGATATGAATACAAAACACAAAACATGTATCTCAAAGTAAAATGCCACCAAGGGGCTCAAACATTGCCTCCTATCGAGGTCTTCCAGCTAGGAAAGCAGTAAAATGCGGGAAAAATGTAAAAGTACCACACGGATAAAGATCCGAAGTAACAGCAGTTAGAGGAATGGGAAACCCAGGGATCCTTCCAAGCTAAACACCATCAAAGAAAGTGAGTCAGTACAGGTAATCGGAATGAAACCTCCAGGGGGTATCCCACAAATAAAGTGGAAAACCACGCAAGTTATCCCTGCAAAAGTCATGTGAGCCCTCACAAAAACTCAACAAATAGGTTAGAGAAACAAAATAGGGTAACCAAGAGTTGCCCCTAAATCAAAATGTAACCACATGAATAATTCCATCAAAATTCACAAAAAGCTCACAAAAAGCAATCAAGGGTAGGAGGCCTAAACCTCTTGTCAAACACATGCATCAAAAGGGTATCAAATTCACCCATAATACCTTATACATTTAGAGCATTCAAATTAAAGGCATAAAGATGATGGATATATGGCAAACCTGATTGGAGAGCTTGATTGAAATTGAGTTGCACCTGTGAGGTTTACAAAACAATCTTTAGGGTTTATGTGAGGCAGAGGTGATTCTGTGCAGTTGAGTTCCCTTCAGGGTTTGGAGGCTGCTCTGAACTCTGTTAGTTCTTCTCTCACTATCTTTTTCCTCAGGGTTTTGTTCCAAGGAAACCTCTGAGTATTTTGCTTCTCTCTTTTTCCTCAGGGTTTCTCCTAGTGTAACTCCAAGTGTGTTTTCCTCTACTGAAACTTCAGTACTTATAGACTGATTTTCGTGGGTAGTGGGCTCAAATGAGGGAGACCCAAGTCCAAAAAAAATTTGTTATATTTTATTTATTTATTTAATTAATTTTATTTATTTATTTATTTTTAACTTTTTTTTTTTTTCAGGAAAAATGAAGGGTAAATTTTGGGGTATTACACATGGTATTTGATGGAGTTGTTAATCAATATGGTAATGGCATTGGGGCAGTGATTATTACTCCTCAAGTGTACAAACAACATGGTTGAGTATGAAGCTTGCATTATGGGTCTTGAAGAGCCCATTGATCTCAGAATCAAGTATTTGAACGTCTATGGAGATTCACCTTTGGTTGTGAATCAGATCAAAGGTGAATGGGAGACGAATCAACCCGGTTTAATACCATATAGAGATTATGCAAGGAGGATTTCAACTTTCTTTACAAAGGTTGAGTTTCATCATGATGCTCTTGTAACGTTGGCTTCAACGATTGTGGTGAAGTATTGGAATTAAGTTCCTAATCTTACCATGATGCGTCTTGATAGGTTAGCTCATGTGTTTGCTGTTGAAGATGCCAAAGATAAGAAGCCGTGGTATTTTGATAGCAAGCGTTTTCTCCAAAGTCAAATTTACCCGTTTGGGGCATCTTTGAAAGATAAGAAGACTTTGAGAAGATTATCCGACAATTTGTACCTGAATGGTGATGTGCTCTACAAGAGAAACTTCGATATGGTTTTGCTCAGATGCGTGGATATACACAAAGCAGACCTATTGATGATTGAAGTCCATGAAGGTTCCTATGGTACTCATTCCAATGGACATGCTATGGCTAAGAAGATGTTGCGGGCAAGTTACTATTGGATGACAATGGAATCTGACTGTTGCATGTTTGTGAAGAAATGTCACAAGTGTCAAATATATGCAAATAAGACTCATGTTCCTCTGACACTATTGAAAGTCATTTCCTCTCCATGGCCTTTCTCCATGTGGGGAATTGATATGATTGGCATGATTGAGCCCAAAGCTTCGAACGGAAATCGTTTCATTTTTGTGGCAATTGACTACTTCACAAAATGGGTTGAAGCGGGCATCGTATGCGAATGTAACCAAGCAAGTTGTTGTGAGGTTTATCAAGAATCAAATTATATGCCGATATGGTGTGCGAAGTAAGATCATTACTGATAATGAATCTAACTTGAATAATAATATGGTGGAAGCTCTTTGCAAAGACTTCAAGATTGCACATCATAATTCTTCCCCCTACAAACCTAAGATGAATGGGGTTGTTGAAGCTGCAAACAAGAACATCAAGAAGATCATCCAAAATATGGTTGTGACGTTCAAAGATTGGCATGAGATGCTCACATTTGCTTTGCATGGGTATCGTACATCCATCCGCACTTCAACAAGGGCAACCCATTTCTCACTTGTTTATGGTATGAAAGCTATGCTCCCAGTAGAGGTGGAGATCCCAACATTGCATGTGCTGATGGAAGCCAAATTGACTGAGGTTGAATGGTGTCAGACCAGGTATGACCAGCTGAATTTGATTGAAGAGAAGAGGTTAACTACCATGTGTCATGGTCAGTTATACCAGCAGAGGATGAAGAAAGCTTTTGATAAGAAGGTCAAAGTTCGTGTGTTTAGAGAAGGTGACCGTGTGCTCAAGAAGATTCTATCTTTCAAATCAGATTCTAGGGGAAAATGGACTCTTAGTTATGAAGGCCTATATGTTGTTAAGAGAGCCTTTTCAGGCGGTGCTTTGATTATTACAACTATGGATGGTGAAGAGTTCACTCGTCATGTGAACGCGGATGCAGTCAAGAAATGCTTTGCCTAAAAAGGAAAGAACAACTCAGTAAGTTGAAAACTTGAAAAGGCGGCTTAGGAAAAAATGAGCGTCTCGTTGGATTGAACCCAAAAGGGCGATCCAGGCAAAAATTAGAGACATAAAAATAGAAAAGAATCATCCCAATAAATTGAGTACCCCACCTTGGGGCAATTTATGCAAAAATTAGGGATCATGGCAAGTAACTGCATCCTGTTGATCTTCAGTTTTGAAGACTTTCTTGAGCACAACGTATGATTCTGATTCATCGTTCCTAGCCGATGCCAAGAGCACAATGGATGTCAAGAATTGTTAGAAGGATTATTGATCATTGTATTTAATGTAGCACTTTTCCATATAAATTACTAGTTTTCAACTTTTGTAAAGATCTATGGAGTCTTGTCATTTACAAACTACCATTCTATTAAATAAAGTTGAGCTTTTTATCCAATTGTTTCTACTCTTATTTATTATTCAGCCAAATAGATTTAAATTTTTACTATGATCATTTTTGAAATTGATTTTTTTTAAATTAAAACCATATTTTCTTAAATATATAAAAGCAGTTATTTTAAGCAGTCAATCTCATTTAAAGAAATATCAACAGTAGTTTGAAAAACGGTAAGCCCTAAGTGAGGAGAATTATTGGTTCTCCCCAAGCAGTTGGCGTGACTCTTTTTCATCCTCGGCAGCATTTCGGCAACCGAGTTTTTGATGACATCCCTAACTGAGTTTGTTAGTTTCCCCAACCAAGTTTGTTGGCCTCCTTTGAGTTGTAGGCGCGTTATTCTAGTAATTTTTATCGGTTTCGGCATAATTTTGTTTCTCCGTAAGTCGTCAGAATTCCTCAAGATTCTGAGCAGCTATTGTCTTATCCTCTGCAGGGTTGTCTCCCATTTGATATGATGTTGACCTTAAATTCCCCATAGACTTTATAGCAGCTTCCTCAGCAGATCCTCTCAAGCTAGGGTCGGGCCTTCGAGATGTTTGATCTTTTCTCCAGCAGTTGTTCCCCTCTTGCGTGGAGTCATCGATGGTGGTATCGATGATCCAGATCAGTGACATTTGTATCCTATGTGATCATTTTGTCAGCATGATCATCATATATACATATACATATTCATAAATTTCATTTATTGCCTCATTTCTCTTTATGATTCATTTTGCCTTTGATCCTCTGCTATGGTGGTACTCTTTACCCATGCAGATTTGGTGTATCTGTCCTCTTTCAATTGTAGAGTGTCAGCCCAATAAGCAGAAAAACTTTAACCTTTCTCTTTTCCCCACTGAGTTATTTCCTCGTGGATGATTATTATTTCAGTTTCCTCCCCAGTTGATTATCTGGATGGAACCACCCCCCTTGGGTTATATCCTCATTAGGTTGAGTCCTTTGATTGACCTTTTCTTTCTAGATCTTACTTAGATAGAAGTTTTTGGTCCCCTGGGAGCCTATTACCCAGTAACTAGTAATATTCTTCTCATGTTTGTTACTTCTGCCCAATACCCGACAAGAACAACCTTTGTTTCCCCAGCGAATTCGTGTCCACGTCTCCCTAGGAAGTATGTCCTTGATATGTTCATCTTAACCGATGACTGATATTTTCTTCCCCTACTTTAAGTTTATCCTTGATATGTTCATCTTAACCAGTGACGAATATTCTCTTTTTGGTTTTCTATCCAGTAAAAAGGTAGTTGTAATCCCTATTTTATCCCCCAGAAGGTTAATCCTTGATATGTTCATCCTAACCGATGACAGGTTTCCTTCTCTTTGCGGTCTTCTACCCAGTAACCGGTAGTTTTAATCCCTATTTTTATTCTACAGAGAGTTAATCCTTGATATGTTCATCCTAACCGGTGACAGATTTCCTTCTCTTTGCGGTCTTCTGCCCAGTAACTGGTGTCGTACCCCAAAATTCACCCTACCCCCATACAACTTTCTTTCGATCCATCACCCTACTCCCACACAACCTTCATCTGATTCGTGTCCCTATTACCCCTACATACATTCATCATTTCATCACCATACTTGCATTATCATCCAAAACCAAAGGCATGTTGCACGGGCTCAAGGCATGGCGTTCATACTTGAGAAAACACCACCAAAACAACAAAAATTCATTTTTGGTAACTGTAATCGATTATACCAATCATGGTAATCGACTACTGGAAAAAAATCAGGCTCCCAAGCCATTTTTGGTGCCTGTAATTGATTACACCAATAAGGATAATCAATTACACCTGGGAGGACAGCAACAATAACTTTATTTTTTACACAGAGTACTTTTTGGTTTATCCCCTTTTTCCACTTACTTTCCCTATAAATAGAGGTATTATTCCCCCTCATTTTTCATGCTTCCTAGCCCCTAAAAGTTCTGTCCAAGTATCATTCACTCTCCTCTCCAAACCTAGGTCAAAAAAAAAAAACTTTCCTACTCAAAAAAGTCACCCCACCAACTTTTTTGTCATCTTTCACATTTTTTCCAAAAAGTACTCACTCTCTAACACTCATAACTCAGCCCCTTCACTAAACTTCGACCATAAAAACTTTCATCCCAAACCCCTTGCTTCATATCCAAGCTCAATACCATTTCAACCTACCCTTTTTCAACATTTTTGGGTAATGATTTTAGCATAAACTTTGTTAACTTTTTGGTTATGTTTTTATGTTAAAAATGGTTGTTTGTTCTTGGATGATATTTTGAGAGGGTTTAGACTCAAGCTTGTGAAAAATGATTAACTTTGATTTACACACTTTTATTTGAGATTTCTTACTCTTACTACCTTTTGTTCACCTTCTTTAGTGTTGCTTTGTTTTGTTATCATTTAATATTTATTGTTGAATTGTTGTTACATTTTTTTGGTTGATGAGTTCTATTAGATCATGGCCATGGTTGTTTGGAGTTTATTAAATCTTCAATGTTTCAAACCTATTAATGGTTGATCAATAGATCATTCATGATACTTTGAGGCATTGATAGATTGCTTTTATTTCAACCAAATTTGAGTCATTTGATACATAGATGAAACCATGTCTTTATATTAACTTGCTAATCCATTTTTTTATTGTTACTGACTACTAACTACTAACTCCTAACATTTATATTATTGCACTTTAATTCCTTTCAATTTATTTTATTGTTCATTTTTATTTACTTTATGTTTATGTTCACTAACTACTAAAATCTAACATTTATATTATTTCACTTTATTTTCTTGCAATCTATTTTGTTGTTCACTTTATTTCAAGTATTTTATGTTTACGTTTATTGTTTATCTAACCATATCATTTACATTATGCTAATTTATTTTCTCTCTTACCATATTTCTAAATAAAAGAGGAATAAAAACAAAAGGAAGAGAACACATCACTTTTTTAAAATATTAATAGATGGACTTAACGTTGCATAACTTTCTTCGTTACAAATCTATTATTAGTTGATTCTTTAATCATCTTCAATACTTTGCATCAATGATAAGCTATCCCTTAATGTGTCATATTTTAAGTCTTTTTGGCCTAGGAAATAGTCTTAAGAAATGTTCATTTTGTACATATTGCAAACCACTAATTATACTTCACTAATTTTGTTTATCATTAATCATTATTATTGTGATATTGTCATTTTTTATCTTGTAATTTACTTTTATGTTATTACCTTGTAATTTACATTTAAGTACTCATTATCATCATCATTGTACAAAGTCATCATGCATGTTTTATTTACTTGTTATTTATTTTATTCTCATCATACATTAAAACAATAAAAAGATGATAAAATGATAAGAGCAAAAATACTCACTCCATTCTTAATCGACTTGGACTTAGAGGATTTCATCTTAGGAACTTTGCTTGGAGGCCTTCCTTATCTTTGTGATACTTTGTAAATGTTGGATTTTATTTGTAACTTACATTCATGTTGTAAGAATGGCATCATGGCACCACCTTAGGGGGACATGTTTGTAAGACCATTATCCTTTGTTTAGCTTATGTCACTTTTGCACACAAAAGGCTTTCTCTTGGGCTACCTTACAATGAGACCCTTTAATTTCTTGTTGGTTACTTTGCATTCATGTTGCATAAGCCAAATTTCATAATGAAATAAACAAACTCTTGATTCAACGTCAAGTGGCATTTTCATAATCAAATTCAAAACACTTAATAATCACGATTGTTATTGTGCGCCACGAGCCTTAAGTGGTGGAGAATGAGTAAGAATGGAGCATTCCTACCCTTACTCTGATTACTTTGGACGCAAGATGCTTGGCTTGTTGTCTAGAATAACTGCCTCCGCCCATAGACTTTAGTGCAATATAATCCCAAACATTCATTTCATAAAACCCTTATTCAAGTTAAAAATAATGCAACCCATCAAACTCATTTTTGTGCCTCAGGGCATCACCTCGAAAACCCTTTTCTCAAAGGTAAAATCAACTAACACACAAATATTTTCTACTCCAAACTACGGAGCTCTGATTCCTCATCCCCGAATAAGTGATATGTAGGCACAAGGGCCACAATCCTTGGCGAGCATTATAATAACAAAAACACCCCCTCTTTCACACATATTCTTCTAAAAATAAAAAAAATGATAGATAAATCCCATGTATGTAAAACAACCCAAATGGTTCCCATGGAGTACCATGGATGTAATCGGTGCTAATACCTTCCCCTTGCGTAACCGACTTCCGAATCCAAATCTTGGTTGCGAGAATGATTCCTTATTCTCTTTTAGCGCTTCTCGTGTGCATCTTTTTTTCTGAAGGTTTTACCGCCTATTTCCCCTCGCCTCTCCGATAAAGGCACACAAATAAAATTCGGTGGCGAATCTTCTGATTTTTCCTCTCTTTGGCATCTCTTTAGTCCCGGTTTCGTTATTGTGAAATCCCGGTAGCGACAGCTGGCGACTCTGTTGGGGAGACCAAAATTCCCTAAGCAAGTCTAGCCTAGTTTGGGTTGTTTCTCTTTTACATACGTAGGGATTTATCTATTATTTATATTTTTCTGTATATATTGCTCTTTTTTCTAACCTATATATAATTTCCTTGTTGGTCCGAAACTTTGGCTCTATCACGAAGATTTTTTGGAAGCAATAATGATTTCAAAGAAAAACCTTGTGTGAAAGGCTCTTCACCCGAGTCTGAGAGTTTTTCTTTGTTTGAGATAGGAGAGGTTGAGTAGTATTGGTCCGCGAGGTGCCTTCCTCGTTAGGGTCATACGAGAACCTCACTTAGTGGTAGATTCTCTTAAGGGGATTGATGATCGTCGTGCTTTCTGCGTAAGCATCTTATCTTTTATTAGAATCAATGACCCTAAGACCCCTTTTAGAACCTTTAAACTATGGCTAGCCTAGACCGATGGTCGCTTAGTATAGGCCACCGAGGTGCCTTCCTCGTAAGGGTCGATATGAAGATCTCACTTAGAGTAAATGACTTTAATGGAGCAGTCACCTAGCAAGTAAATTGACATAAGCGACTGACATTCAAGGAAGTCCATGACACTAGGGGAAGTGTCTTACACCCAATTTTCCAAAAGCCCTAGATCATACAAAGTGAGAACCTTGGTTTACTAAGCAGTCATTATTAACTCCATGCTTCGTCACGATGGTCTAAAACCATGAACCCATGCCTAAAATCCTATGGAAATAATAAACCAATCATTCAATCATACATTCATTCATCATCAAAATAATAAGCAAGGCTCTTAAAATTTATGTTTGTTCGAACGCAGAATTACAAGACTATTTTCCAACACAATCATGGATACTTTAGCAAGGAAAAACACCTCTACTTTCCGCTTCAAGAGTCCCGACATCAGTTCATTAAAGGTCCTCTGCTCAAAGGTCGTAGCTCTCAAGGACAACAAGCTTAGAGCCAATTTTAGGAACATCATAGATCTTCTAACCGAGAAGGTTGACTATGGTGATATCACTACAATGTCCCAATACTATGACGTCCCTTTAATATGCTTCACTTTCCCCAACTTCCAAATCTCTCCAACCTTGGAAGACCTTGAGAGACTCCTCAATTGATCGATCAAAGAATACAACCCTTTCCCGAAGTTGGAGGAAGGCTTCTGTTTGATCGATCTCTCACTCACCTTGGGTATCAACACCAACAAGCTAGTGGACAATTGGGGCGTTAAAGGATCTATCAAAGGTTTGACCCAAAAGTTCCTAGAAGCCCATGCTCGGGAAATGATTAAAAAGGGAAGACTTGACTTCTTTAGTGCAACCTTGGCACTTTTGATTCATGGAATCGTCCTCTTCCCAAATGTGGACAAGTTTGTGGATCACTTAGCAGTTGAAGTCTTTTTAGAAAAAGAATCTGGTGCCCTTTTTACTTGCCGATTTCTACCATAACTTACATACAAGGCATGAGAAGAAGGGAGGTATTTTCCTCTGTTTCTCTCCTATGCTACATCTTTGGATGAGGGCCCGCATTCCTCAAAGTGGACCTTTTGCTGAAAACAAACTGACATGGCCGCAAAGGTTCGCATCTCTCTCTGCCAACTCAGTTCTATGGTACAAGAGGGAATGGGATACAAAGGATGTCATCACAAGATGTGGAGAGTTCTCTAACATACCCTTAATAGGAACGCAAGGTTGCATCAACTACAACCCTTCTATACTCAAGAGGCAACTAGGGTACGCCATGAAGAGTCCTCCCGAGGAAAGAGATTTCATTCCATTTGTCATCAATATCATGGATCCGCTTGATTCAAATGTGAAGAGAGTGAGAAAATCTTGGACAAGCATAGTCCGTATTGACTATGAATGGGGTAAGAAAAACATCCTAGCCAAGGAACCCTACTATGTATGGGTAAAAGAGAGGGCTAGGGTTGCTAAGATGCCGTTTCTTTTTTATCCTTCTTCATTCCCGTTGATGCCCGAGCCCGAGCCTCTCCTGCAAGAGGACATGGACAAACTTACCGGGCAAATCAAAGAGCTTGAGTTGGAAAACACTCAACTACGAGTCCAACTCAATCGTGCCAAGGAACGTAACCAGGTCTTGGAGGATAATGGTAAGCAAGTCTGTGAAAAATTTGAAGATAGCAAGAAGAGGCTCCGATTAGCCGAGGGACAAAGAGTTTGGGTTGGTGGAGCTCTACAAGGAGCTAATTCTGTGCTAGAATTTTGCAATGAAGAGTTGGATTGAGCATCCTGAATCATCAAGGACCTTGAAAATATTGTCGAGAGGTCTAATGCCATGAAGAAAGATATGAGGGAAGATTACGAGGCCCAGATTCTCGAACTAAGGACCACTCTAAAAGAGTATAAGGACTTTCTGGCCAAGGAGTAATTAGAGAAAGAAAAGATTCACCGAAGCTTCATGCGTGAGGAGTTCAACCTTGGACGAGCTTGCGAGCAAATCAAGAACTTAAAGAGGGGAATCAATGACCAAGCCTATGTAGAGTTGCAAAACAACTGCAGATATTGGGAGGAGCGTTGCCATGGATTCGAAGCTTCCATTTCTCAAAGGGATGAAATCATCCATAATCTCCAAGCCCTTTACGAAGAATGGAGGGACAAGTACACCAACATAACGGTATTAAGTAACTATGCCCTTCAAGACTTTCCCGACAAGTTGAAAGAGGTGGACCTGATCATGTGTCCAGATAATACCCCCGAAGAGGTCTACCACTTCGTCATGTTTTGAAAGAGCATGATGGCCGAACTCATCACTGACATTGAGGCTTTCCGCAAGTCTCAAGGGGTCATATTTAGGGTGGATATCTAGTTGGTTTATTTGCTTCCGTTACTTGTATTTTTCAACTCCTATGTATTGCAGTCTATTTTCCCTTTGAAGGATGAACGAAAGTTGTGATTTTTTCTATTGTGTTTTCCTTTATTTATGATTATGAACGTGAATCGTCAAGTGGTTTTTGCAATGAATAAACACGAATAACTAAAAGAGCTTTGCTTTAACATAAAAAAGAAAAAACATTCATGCATCATTTGCATCTTTCGAAATATAAAAACATAAACAAACTCATCCATCCACCCTTTTTTCTTACCATAACCACTCTCTAAAGTTGACTTTCCGGTACGATACACGAGGACGTCGACAAGCTGTCATGGAGCAACTCCAAGAGAACCAAGTTGTCCTTCAAGAGGAAGTATCCCAGGTGCGGTCCCTAATGCGGCAGATGATGGAGATTATTCAAGCAATCGCAAGAGGCCAAGAGGTTATGGCAAAAATGCAAGAAGAGATGAATCAACTTGCCAGTACTACCAATCCTCCTACACCTCCCGCAGTCGAGACTCCGACTCCAGTTCCTCAAGTTGACCCTCCAATCAGCATTAATGTACCCGTCGGTGTTCCAAACAGAAATCCTCGCCCGCTTGTTTTTGAGACAGACGACCAATATGATGCATTCTTCAGCCCAAAAGCTGCTTCTCAAGATAACGCCTTCAGTTCAACAACCAACGAGGTGGAGAGGAAGGTGAAGGCTATCGAGGAAAAGCTCAAGGCAATGGGGAACACTAATGTTTTGGGCCTTGATGTGGCATAGATGTGCCTGGTACCTGGGGTCATCATTCCGGCCAAGTTCAAAGTTCCGGACTTTGAAAAATATAAGGGAAATAGCGACCCTGGACACACATTAGGACATACTGCCGAAAGATGGTTTCCTATTCCAGCGATGATCAACTTTTAATGCATTCTTTCTAGGATTCCCTTAGTGGGGCATCTTTGGATTGGTACATTCAACTTGAGGACAACCATATTCATACATAGAGGGAAATGGCTGAGGCATTCCTCAAGCACTATCAGTACAACACTGATATGACACCTAATCGCACGCAATTGCAAAATCTGACTCAGAGGTCTGAGGAGTCCTTCAAGGAGTATGCCCAACGATAGAGGGAATTTGCTGCTAGGGTACAACCCCCATTTCTAGGAAGAGAACTGGTAGACATGTTTATGGGAAACCTGCAAGGTCCATACCTTGGCAGAATGGTAGGGAGCACCTCTTCGGGCTTTTCCGACTTGGTCTTAGCCGGTGAAAGAATAGAAAATATGATTAAAATGGGAAAGATCCAGAACTCTGCCAGTACTTCCAGTGCATCGAAGAAACCTTTTGTTCCCTATGGTAAAAAGCGAGAAGGCGAGACCAATGTCACATCTCTCATTCGAACAAGAAATGCCTCTTATCCACAAGTAGCCGCCATATCTCCCGTCCAACCAAGTCAACAACAACCATTTACAATTCCTGTTCAAACTCAATAACAGCAACACTACCAACAACCACAACAACAACGGTATCAATAACAACCACAACATCAGCAACAACAGTATCAACAACAACAACAACAAAGGATGCGAAGACCCGGGAGAAGATTTGACACGGTTCATATTCCGTATAGCCAAATTCTACCATATTTATTGAGGGGGTCACTTGTACAACTAAGGGAGTTAGGACCCCCACCAGCAGTTCTACCTCCCAGTTATGATGCAAATGCCCGTTCTGAATTTCATTCTGGTGCTCCTGGGCATTCGATCGAGAATTGTAAAGCATTAAAGTATAAGGTTCAAGATCTTATTGATTCTAAGGCAATCACGTTCGCCCCAAGGGGCCAAATGTAAATAACAACCCGATGCCCCCTCACAACAATGCAGCCGTGAATATGATGGAAGCTGACAATGGAAGGAGATTGATGTGAAGGTAGAGAAAAACAAGAAAGGGGGTTTGAATTGGTTTTTGGAAGTATTTTTTTTTTGAGAAAATAGAAACACACAGAATAGAAAGAATATAACACAGGATTTTATACTGGTTCGTTTGAAATTCAAAGCTACTCCAGTCCACCCGGCCAAGGTGATTTCGCCTTTAAGAAGGACTTAATCCACTATTCTTTAAAGATTACACAACCAATTGTCTAAGAGAATAATCCCTTAGCCCTCTCAAGTATTCAGACTAGACATAGTCACTTGAGGAAATATTTTAAGCAAAAGTATGAATTGTAATGTAACATGTTTCTAACAAAAAGTAAGTATTACAGAATTATAAGAACAATAACTTTTCACGTGAGAGCAGCAGCTCGTGAAAAAAGAGAGAGAATGAATGAGAGCTTTTTGTATTCTTGTGTATCTCAGGTGTGTCTTATTCTGAAGTATCCAGTCCATTATATAGGCGTTGAGAAGAACCGTTGGAGTGATGACAGAATCTTGGTCATTGAAGAATTTTTATTGTCATTACTCTCCTTGTTTCTTCCTAAAACAGTGTGCGCCTCCTTATTTCATTCTAGAAATAATTTCTTTCCAAAAACAAATTTCTTTTTGGTTACGTGTTCTGAACTGGTGAATCTGTATCAGAGTCTTGGTAAATCAGAGTTTAATTTTAGAGGTTGATTATATCTGACCACCACAGAGTTTCTCTATGCTCTTGACTTCTCCATATTCAGAGTCTGGATTCAGTCTTCTTTACCAGAGTTTCTAACTTCTTTTTGTTTCCAGATTTGTATACACATGGCCATAGAGGCGTTGAATGTAGGTTTCCCACCCTTGCATTCTCAATTCTTTAGTAAGGTCTACGCCATTCCTCTTCATGTTTTCAAAATCAACTAACGACTCACATAAAACTTCAAGCTTTTCAAAGGGAGTTGCTAGATGGATGTGAGGCTCACGATCGAGGATATCGGGTTCTCTGTATATTGGGGTTGAGACGACGTCAGTGGTTGCAGTAGTTTGTTGACTTGAAATGGGTGTTTGCTCTGTTGAGTTCATTTGTTGGGAGAAATTGTAAATTTATTGTTGTTGAGAATCCATGAAGAATAATTGAAGATGACGTTGAAGGATGAAAAGCTTGATGAAAGCTGCAGAATTCTTGAAGGAGATGAAGAACTGAGAGAGAGAGAGGGTTTAGTGAGGTCGTGAGTGTAAAGTGTGCAAGTGTAGTATGTTAAATGATTTTATACATATTAGGATGCATGAAAAACGACAACAAAAGGAGAGTTTAATTGTGAAGATATTAAATGCAGCATGTTAACCAAGTAAGCACGTTTGGAGGAGAATGATTACAGCCCATGATGGAGGTCTAATCCCCAAATCAGCACACTACTCAAGGAGATTTCAAGAGTCTGTCACTTGATTTCTGCTAGACAACTATCTAGAAGTTCCAAGGTCAAGACGCAAGATGTACTATGTGTTACTTTATCTGATCTTCAGGAATACCAAAGGGTTAGATCCTGAGGATTTCTGATTCAGATAGCTTCTAACTGGTAGTAGCATCAGAATCAGATACAAATTCCAGGTGTTTACTTCAGAGTCTTATTTTTCTATTTCAGAGGAACATTTCATTATGGACAATTTTGAATATTAAAACTTTTCAAGATAAACGAGAATTTATCTTCAGCGAGGGGTTTGGTAAAAATATCAGCCCATTGATGGTTTGTATCAATAAATTTTAAGGTAATTACCCCTTTCTGAACATAGTCTCTAATGAAATGATGTTTTATTTCTATGTGCTTGGCTCTGGAATGCAAAATAGGGTTCTTACTAAAACAGATGGCAGCAGTATTATCACAGAAAATAGGAACGTTACTCTCAAAAATCAAAAGGTCTTCTAGTTGATTCTTCATCCAGAGCATCTGAGTAGTGCATAGTGATGCTGATACATATTCTGCTTCTGCAGTGGACATAACTATGGTTGATTGCCTTTTGCTGGCCCAGGATATGAGATTCTTTCCTAAGAACTGACAGTTCCCAAATGTACTTTTACGTTCCATTCTCTCCCCTGCGTAATCTGCATCACAGTAACCAGAAAGTCTACACTCTGATGTTTTCTCATACATCAGGCCCAGGTTAGGGGTTCCTTTTAGATACCTGAGGATACTTTTAACAGCTATTAAAGGAGATTCTCTAGGATCTGATTTGAATCTGGAACAGAGACATACACTAAACAGAATATCAGGACGTGTATTAGTCAGATAGAGAAGAGAGCCTATCATACCACGATAGAGCTTCTGACAAACCTTCTGGCTAATTTCTTCGTTTTCCAGAATGCAGGTTGGATGTATAGGTGTCTTAGCAGGTTTGCATTCAGCCATTTCGAATTTCTTTAGAATGTCTTTTATGTATTTA
This sequence comes from Lathyrus oleraceus, assembly GCF_024323335.1. Taxonomy (NCBI): domain Eukaryota; kingdom Viridiplantae; phylum Streptophyta; class Magnoliopsida; order Fabales; family Fabaceae; genus Lathyrus; species Lathyrus oleraceus. The sequence continues at coordinate 220,818,315 of NC_066579.1, forward strand.
CTTTGATAAACGTAGGTAGCTTCTGAAGCTTGATTGATTTGAATCCCTAGAAAGAACTTTAGTTCTTGCATTAAGCTCATTTCAAATTCTGCCTGCATTAGCTCAGAGAATTCTTGACATACAAAAGGGTTAGCTGAACAAAAAATAATGTCATCAACATATATTTGGCATATCATGAGATCATTTCTAATGTTTTTACAGAAGAGTGTAGAGTCAATCTTTCCTCTAATAAAGTCATGTTCTAGAAGGAAGTTACTTAATATATCATACCAAGCTCTAGGAGCTTGTTTTAAACCGTATAGTGATTTCTTGAGTTTAAAAACGTGTTCTTGACATTTAGAGTTTTCAAAACCTGGAGGTTGATTGACATAAACTTCTTATGATATATAACCATTAAGAAATGCACTCTTGACATCCACTTGATATAGTGTGATAGAATGATTTACAGTAAATGAAACAAGTAAGCTAATAGATTCTAACTTGGTGACTGGGGAAAAGGTTTTGTTGTAGTCAATGCCTTCTTGTTGACTGTACCCTTGTGCCACCAGTCGTGCTTTGTTTCTGAACACCCATCAGGTTCCAATAATGTGAGTTCCTTTAGGATTTGGAACAAGATCCCAAATGTCACTCTTTGAGAATTGATATAGCTCTTCTTTAATAGCTAGAACCCAGTCGTTGTCTTGAAGTGCCTCATCACAGGAAGTAGGATCAATCAGAGATACTAGTCCTAGAGGAATTTCTTCAGATACTTTGAATGTTGACCTAGTTCTGACAGGTCCATCCTTGTTTCCTAGAATCAAATCTTCAGAGATGTTGGGGCGACTTCTTGATTTCTTTTGGATAGTTAAGGCTTCAGTTGCATCTGGACTTTATTTATCATATACTTCTGGTGCTTTAGTCTTTTTGTCAGAACCTGCAAGAGTAATCTCTAAATCTGCAAGTTTCTCAACTAGCTTTGACTTTTGAGAGTGAAGCTTATCCTCAAAACTAACATGGATTGATTCTTCCACAATTTTGGTTTCTGTGTTGTATACTCTGTAGCCTTTAGAGCATTCTGAGTATCCTAACATAATACCTTTTTGTGCTTTTGAATCAAACTTGTTCAGATGTTCTTCAGTATTCAGAATAAAGCAAGAGCATCCAAAAGGATGGAAATAAGAAATGTTGGGTTTTCTTCCCTTGCACAGTTCATAGGGAGTCTTTTCTAGAATAGGTCTTATAGAGATTATATTCTGAATATAACATGTTGTATTTACTGCTTCAGCCTAAAAGTGCTTAGCCACATTTGTTTCATTGATCATGGTTCTGGCCATCTCTTGGAGTGCCTTATTCTTCCTTTCTATAACTCCATTTTGTTGTGGAGTTCTAGGACAGGAGAAATCATGGGATATTATATTAGAATCAAATAGTTCCTCAAAAAATATATTCTCAAATTTTCCACCATTATCACTTCTGACTTTGATGATTTTAGAGTCAAATTCGTTTTGCACTTTGGAACAGAAGCTAGTGAATACAGAGTGAGACTCACTGTTGTGCTTTAGGAATTTTACCCATGTCCAGCGACTAAAGTCATCAACAATAACTTGTCCATATTTCTTTCCATTGACTGACGTTGTCTTAACAGGCCCAAACAGGTCAATGTGAAGAAGTTCTAGAGGCTTAAAGGTAGAGACAATATTTTTCTTTTTGAAAGACGTTTTTGAAAATTTACCTTTTTGACATGCCTCGCATAGAGCTTCTGAAGAGTACTTCAGTTTAGGTAGGCCTCTGACTAACTCGAGTTTATTTAGCTGAGAGAGTTTTCTCATGCTAATGTGGCCCAAGCGTCTATGCCATACCCATTGCTCTTCATGAACAAACATCAGGAATTTTACATTTTGTTCTTTTAGGTCTGAAAGGTTTATCTTGTAAATATTGTTTTTCCTCTTGCCAGTGAAAGGACTGTTCCATTATTCTGATTAATTGCTTTACATGTTTTTTGATTGAAGGTTACATCATAACCGTTATCATTAATTGACTTATTGATAACATATTATGCATTAATCCTTCTACATAGAGAACATCAGATATAGAGGGAAGAGTTTCATTACCAATAGTTTCGGAGCCTCTGATCCTTCCTTTCTAGTTTCCTCAGAAACCTACGAAGCCAGCATCTTTAAGTTCCAGGCTTTAGAACATATGCTTTCTTCCCGTCATGTGTCGCGAGCATCCAGAGTCCAAGTACCATGATTGGTGTCTTAACTCTGCTGCATAAGATATATGCAACATAAACAATCTTATCCTTTGGTACCCAGAATCTTTTGGGTCCTTTACGATTAGTTTTCCCAGAGTTTCTTAGAACTTTGGGTTTTCTAGCATTATCGAAACATTGTGCTTGTGTATGTTTGAAGTGATAAGAAAAAGGAGATTTAGGTTTGTCATCTGTGGAAGATTTATCTTCACTGGGGACATACCTTATTCCTCTTTTATTATTCTGACTTACTCCATAAATCATGGATGTCATTCTTCTCCTTTCTATCCCATTTTTCAGAAACTTTTGAAAAGATTTTTCATATTCATATATCATTGTGTTAGAAGTTTGTGGGGCTTGAGATAGTGCTTCTTCAAGTTTTAAATATTGTTTATTTGTGGAGTCTCTTTCTTTTATCAAACTTTGATTTTCATATTTTAGTTCTGAAGCAGTTATCTCAAGCTTATCACATTCTTTGATAGTTCTTTCAAGAACTCCTTTTAAAGCCTTAAATTTTTGTTGAAGTTTCTGATATGAGTTTAGAGTTTCAGACAGACATGATTCAAGGTCAGAGCAAGAAAGATCAGAAAATATCTCTTCAGAGTTTGATTCTCCATCTGATGTATTTCTGGAGGTGATAGCCATGAGTGCAACATTTGCCTGTTCTTCAGAGTCTGATTTGGATGAATCAGATCCACTATCGTCCTAGGTGGCCATCAGTCCCTTTTTGGTTATGAATGAACTTTTCTTGAAATTTTCTCTTCTTGAGCTTTCTTTCTTCAGCTTGGGACATTCGTTTCTGTAATGACCTGTTTCGTTACATTCATAGCATGTTATTTCTTTGTTTGACTTACCTCTGGGAGTTGATTTTGAGAGATCTCCCTTGGGTCTTGGTCTTCTGAAGTTATTATTCCTTTTTCTCCAGAGTTGTTTAACTCTTCTGGTCAAAAGGGATAACTCATCTTCATCGTCAGAGTCTTCCTTTTCAGAGTCGTCATTGTAGCGGTAAATTCACGATCATCAAGCTATGGATAAGCTAGATATCAAATAACCAGAGTCTCCACCGCGCTTTTATTATTTCCAAGGGAAAAGGTAAAAAGTACGAACAAACCCCAAAAGTAAGAATTTCTCAAATTAAAACTAATAAAATGTCAGAGATTACAGGTAAGGGGGTTGGTTACACAGAGGGAAGGTATTAGCACCCAAAGTGTCATAGGTACTCCTAGGGAGCTCTTTTTGTGTGCATATGTATTTTATACATAATGATGTTTACAAACAAATAGAATGGGGGGGGGGATGAGAAAAGAATTTGTTAATTACATTTTTGTGTTTGGAAAGACCTTCAGTCTTATGCCTACGTACCAACATAAATATGAGGGATCAAAACCCCGTAGTTCGTGATACAAATTTCAAAGTGGATGCATTACTTTTAACAAAAATTAAGTTTGAAAGGCACAAAGGCCTAAAATGGTTTAAGTGAGTTAGTTCTTTTTGGCTTTTTGGAAGTTTAAGTCAAGTATAGTTAAGTTTATTTACAAGTTTGATTTAATAAAAGAAGTTTGAAAATGCAATGGCATAAGGCCAAAGTTTCTATTTGTTTACAAAATGGTCAAAGTTTAGAACAAAATAAGTTCAAACAAAGAAGATTTTGAAAAAGGGAGGAAGAGATTTTGAAATTAAAGAAGTGAGGATAAGATGAAGAGACTATCCTATGTACAAAATTAAAAATTTAGAGTTGAAAAGATCTGACCAAATGGGTAGCAATCCAATAGACAAGAATGTCAATAGAAACCCAGAATTCCCTTGGACTTTTAGAATCAAGCAACACACAAATGCACAATTATATTATCTTGAAGAGCAAGGCATCAAATAAAGATGGCCATATCCAAGCATATCCACTCCATAATCTTCTTCAAGGTAGCCCATGTAATAGATGAATTCCATAAGTCACAGGTTCAAAATAACAACTTCACAATGATCATGTTGCAGATGAACTCAGAGAGATCTTGAATGATGTATCAAATGAAGTTTCAAATTGAAAGCACTTGATTTTTCAATAAGTTGGCATTGGCCAAGTCCTTTAGCATAGGAATGTTGCCGAAGTTCTAAGTCCATTTTTCCAAGATCAATCCAATAGTCCACACAATTTTTTTTTAGGGTTTTTGTTGTTATAATGTACATTAATGGTCAAAGACCACACAAACAAGCAAAGTATACACAAACAATATATATCACACAATATGGTCCAAGTGGACAAAGTGAAAATTGCATTAACATAAATAATTAGTGAAATTCTGGTATCAGATATGAGATGCCGAAGGTAATGTCACGACACTAATATCTGAACAACAATTAAAATATAAACGGGATAAAAACAAAGAAACAATTGAATAAGCGACGCAAGCAATTGTTAACCCAGTTCGGTGCAAGCTCACCTACGTCTGGGGGATACACTGTGAGTCTCTCATACCAAGCTCTAGGATCTTGTTTCAACCCATAGAGGGATTTCCTCAACTTATACACATGCTTTGGAAGATTTGGGTCTGTGAACCCCTTAGGTTGTTCAACATACACTTCCTCATTTAAGTAGCCATTTAAGAAGGCACTTTTCACATCCACTTGGAACAATTTAAACTTCAGAATACATGCCACTCCTAGCAATAATCTAATGGACTACAGGCGAGCTACATGAGCAAATATTTCATCAAAGTTAACTCCTTCAACTTGAGAGTATCCTTGTGCTACCAATCTTGCTTTATTTTTAGTAACCACACCTTTTTCATCAGATTTATTCTTGTACCACTTTGTTCCAATAACATTTATTCCTTCAGGTCTTGGAACCAATTCCCACACTTCATTTCTCTTGAATTGGCCTAACTCTTCCTGCATGGCATTGATCCAGAATTCATCAGTTAAGGCTTCTTTGACATTCTTAGGCTCAATCTTGGACACAAAACAGGCATGTGAGATCACTTCCCTTGATATAGTGGTGACCGCTTTATTTGGGTCTCCTATAGTGAGATCTTTAGGATGATCCTTCTAAATTCTGATAGAGGGTCCCTTATTAACTTTATCAGCTTCAGGTTCAGCTTCGGTGGACTCACTCTCATTACTTTTGTCCAGGAGATCAGTTGGGGGATCATTCAGAATTGTTTCAACATCGTCTATGACATCAGTCTCTTGATCATCAATAACAACATTGATAGATTCCATCATATCTTTTGTTCTGGAATTAAAAACTCTAAAGGCTCTGTTGTTTGTTGAGTAGCCCAGAAATATTCCTTCATCACTCTTGGGGTCCATTTTCCTTCTTTGTTTACGATCAGCCAGGATATAACATTTACTACCAAACACATGGAAGTATTTGACAGTAGGTCTGCTTCCCTTCCAGACTTCATATAAAGTGATTGGGGTCCCTTTCCTCAAGGTTACTCTATTGTGAACATAACAGGTTGTGATCATAGCTTCGGCCCAGAAGTGGTAAGGCAACTTCTTAGCATGAATCATAACTCTAGAAGATTCTTGGAGGGTTCTATTTTTCCTTTCCACCACACCATTTTGCTGAGGGGTAATGGGAGAAGAGAACTCATGACCAATTCCTTCAGATGAAGAGAATTTAGCAAATTTATTGTTCTCAAATTCTTTCCCATGATCACTTCTGATTCTGATAATATGACTCTCTCTTTCTCTTTGAAGTCTTTGGCAAAGATCTTTGAACACATCAAACACATCAGATTTTTCCCTTATAAAATTCACCCAGGTATATCTGGAAAAGTCGTCCACCACAACATAAGCATACCTTTTCCCACCAAGACTTTCCACCTGCATAGGTCCCATCAAGTCCATGTGGAGAAGTTCCAGCACTCTAGATGTGGTGTCATGTTTGATCTTCTGATGTGACATCTTTGTCTACTTTCCAATCTGACATTCACCACAAACTCTTCCTTCATCAATCTTTAATTTTGGGATTCCTCTAACAGCTTCAACAGATAGGATCCTCTTCATTCCTTTAAGATGCAGATGACCCAGTTTTTGATGCCATATTTTCACTTCTTATTCTTTATCTAGAGCACATATTGATGAATAGCTAGTTTCTTGAGAATTCCACATATAGCAGCTGTCCTTAGACCTGACTCCTCTCATGATCACCTCATTTTTTGCATTAGCAATCAAGCATTCAGTTTTTGTGAAGTTCACATTTAGACCTTGGTCGCATAGTTGACTAATACTCATCAGGTTTGCAGTCAATCCTTTTACAAGCAACACATTATCAAGGTTAGGGACTCCAAGACAATTGAGCTTCCCAATCCCCTTGATTTCACCCTTTGCTCCATCACCAAAAGTTACATAGCTGGTGGCATGAGGTTGGAGGTCAAATAACAAGTTTTTTCTTCCAGTCATATGTTGGGAGCATCCACTATCAAAGTACCAATCTTCTTTGACTGAGACTCTGAAGGAGGGGTGAGCTATCAAGTTAGTAGCACCAGCCCTAAGAACCCACTATTTTCTGTTAACAGGGATGTGTTGTTTAGGTCTAGGTTGATGATGAGTAGGACTAGGATAACCATACATCCTAAAGTAGAATGGTTTTATGTGGCCAAATTTCCCATAGTAATGACATCTCCATCTTTGGTGTTTTCCTTTATGTTGTCTTTCCTTGTAATATTGAGACACCTGATGTGACATCTTTGGTTTGCTACCAGTGGAACTACAATCAGGAGAGGATTCATTGAACCCAAGGCCAATCATGTCTCCTGCCACCTTTTCAGTCTGGGGGATTTTGTCTAAGGTGTCAGATCCACTGTTTAACATTCTGACATACTTCATCATCTCATCCAGTTTGGAGTTCAGGAACACGACTTTGATCTTCATCTTAGAAATGGTTTCTAAGTATCCTGTCTTCTCATCCTCTAGTTAGGTTATGGGTTTCTTCTAATTCTCCACTTGTTGACACACTTCTTCACTTCTGAAACACAACTTTCTGTAGGAAGTAGCTAATTCATCAAAGGTTAATTCATCATCACTGGAGTCTTCATCAGAATTCCATCTTCCAGTCAAGGCAGTCACAAGATTGGCAGACTCTCCTTCTGTTTCACTTTCAGAATTGTCATCAGACCAAGTAGCAGCAAGACTCTTCTTCTGTTTCTTGAGATAGGTCCCACATTCAACTCTAATGTATTTATACCCTTCACATTCATGGCACTGAATTCCTTTGCCCTATTTGGTTTTTTCCTCAGATCTTGTTCTTCTTCCAGCATCATTGGGCCTACTGATGTCAAATGAGTTGTTCTTGACATTAGAATTTGACCTCACATCCATCCTCTTTCGGAGTTTGTTGAGTTGTCTCCCAAGTAATACTACATCATTTTCCAGACCTTCATCAGTATCCTGACTACTGTCTTCCTCTTTATCTTCAGTGTTTGACATAAAGGCTATGCTTTTGAATTTCTTTTCAGATCCATCACTCATTCCCAACTCAAATGTTTGGAGGGATCCAATTAGCTCATCCATTCTCATCTTGTAGATATCTTGAGATTCTTCTATGGTTGTCACTTTCATGGCCAAATCTCTTGGGAAATGATCTGAGAATTTTTCTCACAAGCTTTTCATCTGACATCTTCTTGCCCAGGGCTCCTGAGGAATTAGCAATTTCAAGGATATTCATATGGAAGTCATGAATACTTTCATCTTCTTTCATCCTCAAATTCTCAAACTTAGTAGTAAGCAACTGCAATCTAGACATCTTCACTCTATAGGTACCTTCATGAGTTGTTTTGAGAATATTCCAAGCATCTTTAGCCACCTCACAGTTGTTCACCAGTATGAAGATGTTCTTATCAACCCCATTGAATATAGCATTCAATGCTTTAGAGTTTCCAACAGCTAGTTCATCCTCCTCCTTAGTCGATTGTTCCTCAGGCTTCTTATCAGTTGTAACTTCTCCTTCCTTCGCAGTGAAGGGATGTTCCCATCCTGTTAGAACAGCCTTCCAAGCCTTACTATCCAAAGATTTCAAGAAGGCTATCATTCGAGGTTTCCAGTAGTCATAGTTAGAACCATCCAGAATTAGTGGTCTGTGTACAGATCCTCCGTCTCTATCCATAGTACCAGAAAGTAACGTCCCAAGATCTCACCCAGAACCAGAGCAGGATACCTGCTCTGACACCAATTGAAATTCTGGTATCAGATATGAGATGTCGAAGGTAATTTCACGACACTAATATATAAACAAAAATTATAATATAAATAGGATAAAAACAAAGAAACATTTGAACAAGCGACATAAGCAATTGTTAACCCAGTTCGGTGCAAACTCACCTATGTATGGGGGCTACCAAGCCAAGAAGGAAATCCACTAAATAGAATTAGTTCAAAGACTCTTAGTAAACAACTTCATGTTACATTCTTTTCACCTAATCTCTACCCGTGTGACTTCTATCTAAGAACTCTTAGATATGAGACCCTACTCACTCCCCCTCAGTCACAGCAGTGATACTCGAACAAATATTACAAAAAAAGAAGACCCTCTTCAAGGACACATACTTGATCTTGCTTAAAAGCTTCAACCAAGTAAAGAAATACACTCGTACTTCAAAGCTTAGAATGGACAAATTACAACACAAAAGTCAGTCCAATTCATACATCAATAAGATGAATGAATGGCTCACAATACATAAGTTCACACAAGACTAAAACCCTAAAACTCTCTCACTTTATCGTTCGTTTCTTGTGTGTGTAAACCATGTTTTACATGGCCTTTAAATAGAATCTTTTTGAAAGGGTCTGAGCAGCATAAAACCCTAATTCTATTTTACTTGTGTATCTCCTAAGAAACAGCACCTAATCATCCATTATTTGAAAATAGATCATTATGGTTTTAAATCAAATAACTCCTTGAATAGCGCATGCAATCTCCACATAAGCATACAAAGATTTGCATGAAAAACGCAGCAACAAAACACATAACATTCAGACTGAATATTCTGTGTGCACATGTCTTAACATCGGATCTGACATCTTGACTAAATCCTGCACAACCATATTTAAACATCCTGCAGGAAGCTGATATCACATGTCAAGACAATACGCGTGACATCTTGTGATAATTCTAAGTTTTACCAAAATTGATGCCAACACAAAGAACCAACAATTAGAATGGTATGAATAATGGCAAATGAATTAAGGCTAAAATTAAATAACATTAAAGTAAATGGCTTGAAATTAAAATTTGGTTGTTAATGAGTTAGAAGTTAGTATTGTTTTGCTTTTGCTTTTCATTTTTTAGGCATTCTTTGGAGAACACTCAACCCACTTATCACAAGCATGGATCCTTGAACCAAGACATCTTCCAAAGGAAGGAAAAAAGGCCAAGTTTGCACACAATACCATGAAAGAGGGGAGACTTACAATCTCACAAACTAGAATGTTATGCCTTTTATGTCACAAATTTAGTGCTATGTTATGCCTTTATGTCACAAATTTAGCGCTATGTTAAGCAATCGTAATTGGACTTATGTAGAAGTCACAACTATTTGAGACCGGGCAATAGAATTTTGGTGTTAGTGCATGTTGTCGCACCCCAAAATTTGACTTTGGCTTTGTTGACCACATCTTGATTAATCTCGTTGTCTCGTATTCATCTCAATTTCTTAAACTTCGCGTGACAACTGGTTCGATTAGGTTTTGTGCGTTTTTATATATTTAATTGTTTGTTTGTCGGTATTTTGACTGTATTTCGAATATATTAGAGTTTTCATATTGTCCGATTATTTGTGATTGTGTTTGTCAGCGTTTTTCGTGATGTCGTGTTGATTTTATTATTGCCTAGGGTTGTTTATTTAATTACGTGTTGTGCCGTGTGATTTAATCGAGTCTGTTTGAGTCGTGTTGTTGATTTTACTGGTTTACCGGTTTACTGGTTTATTGGTTTTATCAATTTGTCTGTTTTGCTGTGCAAATTGTCATCATTTTTATCGCGTTCGTGTCGCTCGATTTTATCGTATTTTAATCGTGTGCCGTTTAATATTATTTGTGCTTAATATTAATTGTGTTTAGTTGTTAATTAGTTTATTTAATTAGGATTAATATTATATTAGTTTATTATTATTATTATATAATATATAAATTATATTATTAATTTATGTTAGATATTTTTTAGGTTTCTTATTGTTTAAGTAATCTAAATATATATTATTAATTTATGTTAGATATTTTTTAGGTTTCTTATTGTTTAAGTAATCTAAATATATATATATATATATATATAGATGTGGTTAGTAAGAAAGGAAGGAAGAAGGGGAGGGTGGATCAGTAAGGAAAAAACGTGTGGTGAGAGAAACAGAGAATTGAAAAGAAATATTTTTCCAAAAGCATTACCGTATTTCACTTGTTCTTCATTTTCGGTAATCCAAAATCGTCCCGATTATTCACCGAAACACAAAACCGATTTCATATCTTTGAAGTTCGTCGAGTCCAGGTCACAAATATCCAAGGTTCATTTCATTCCGGCGTCGTTTCACCGATCAAAAGCGACGTTGAAGTCAGGTACTCACGAAGGCAGCCAACACTGCGTCGGTGACGGTTTCCAACTTTCGGTCGATCATTTGGACGATCAGAAGTTCATCCTCTTCACACAAGGTAATATTCTTCACTTATCTCTGAAATCGGCAAAGTTCCGGCTTGCCGACATGTGTTTTAATATATTATTTATCTAAATATATATATATATATATATATATATATATATATATATATATATATATATATATATATATATATATATATATATATATATATATATATATATATATATATATATTATTTTTGTCTATTATATATTATTGTCTAAATGTACATATATATTATTTTGTCTACTATATATTTATTGTCTAAAATATAAATATATATATATATATATATATATATATATATATATATATATATATATATATATATATATATATATATATATTACTTTTGTTTACTAAATATTGTTTATCTTTTATTATTATTTTGCATATATGTTTTATTTTTTAGTTAAATTAATTATTTGTTTAAATATTTATTTTAATTAAATGTTTATTTATATCAAATGTTTATTTTGTCTAAAGTAAATGTTTATATTGTTTTTTTATATTTGTTTATGTTGTTACTAACCGTTTCGTTTCAGTTTCAGCTCGATTAACTCCACTGACTATTCGTAATACTAACTATTCATAGCTAACTGTGTTGTAATAATTTACTTTCTCGCATTTTTTATGTTTTGTATCGTGTGTTTAATCGTATTGTTCACGTTTTATGTTAAAAAATCGAAAAATCCAAAAAAGAGAAACCCGATGCGATTCCAACGGTCGCCGTTTAAGAAACCCTTTTCACACACTCACAAGCTTACTCTTGGGCTTCCTTATAATGAGCCCATTTATTTATTGTTTCAGGGTTTAGGCTCATCCAAATCTTTTGCCAGCTTTGGCTTTTCAGTTTAAAAACATTTTCAAAAGGACGTGTCAGTCTCGAAGCCTCCCGCCTAGGTCGAGCAAGAGATGGCAAGACACGCCAATCTAAAATCAACAAAACAGACTTTCCCCTTTTCTTTTGGGAGAACTACGTGGATTCTGATTTCTCCATTGCGCCTTGGAGATACGTAGGCATGAAGCCTACGACTTTATCGAGTCCAAAAACAATAAAATCAAGTTCTTTTCTCATCTCCCCAATCAAACGATCAAAGCGAAAAAAACAAAGCATTCACATAAACATAAGCAAAAAGGTTCCTGTGGAGTACCACAGATGTAGAGGGTGCTAATACCTTCCCTTTGCATAACCAACCCCCGAACCCGTAACTCCAAAGGGATTTATCGTTATTTTTCCCTTCCTCTTTTTGGATAAAATAAAAGACGGTGGCGACTCTTGCATTTAAAATATTTTTCAAACGCGTTAAGTTCAATCAATACTTAATCTCGTGAAAAATCCCGCCGCGACAGAATGACGACTCTGCTGGGGAAGTATGCTTAAACTTATTTGAGGGTTTAGCCTATCTTTGCTTGTTTATATGTTTGCTTTGTGAATATTTGCTAAATTGTATTGTTTGTAATGTTTGTTATTTTGGGTTTTGGGGGATACTTGTGATAAATCCTATACCCGGATTCGGGGCACATTTGAGATAGGATGGATGATAATTCAGGTTGACTTGATAGGAGACAATCCTTACCGAGTTGACTTGAGCCTTTGTCCGCTTGGTGGAGGCCTCTTTGAGGGTGATAGTCCTAAAACAAGTCATTTGTGAGGCATTGTTGCTTTCGACGGGCCCGTGAAGCCAAGGACCTTAGTTTACCTTTACCCCATCTTGGCCTTACTTAGGATGTGATGCGGTGACCACTTCGGACCAAAAGTCTGGTTTGGTTGATACGCGATATCACACTCAAGCGAGATTCTTTTGAGAATAATACTGGAAAGCGAGCAGTTGCTTAACCCGGTATTATCCGAAGAAGGATCCATAACCTTGGGAACTTTTAGAACCCGTTTGGCAGGTGAACCTTAGAACTTATCTAGGGGCTTTGTCCTAAACTCCATGCTGGTGATGAACTTTGAACCTTGTATTGTTTGACCATGTTTGTGTTTGTTGCATTCATGCATGACATGCATTCATTCCCATCATTTCAACCTTTTTCCAAGGAACTTAAAGTGAGGATTGCAAATATTGCAGGAAACATGGATTTTGGACGGAGAAGTGTGAAAAAGTACAATCTCATCAATCCAAAGATAGATGAACTAAAGAAACTCGTTTCTTCGATCGCAGATCCTATTGGTTTCAGAGACATATATGGGGCACTTATATCTTTATTGACACTTAGGATGGAAGAAGGGTTATTGCAGACATTAGTACAGTTCTATGATCCAGTCTATCACTGTTTCACATTCCTAGACTATCAACTCATGCCTACATTGGAAGAGTATGCCCAGTTGCTTCACATCCCAGTTGCTGATACAGTACCTTTCTCTGGTTCAGAAAAGTTACCCTAGCACAGTTCTCTTGCAAAAGTGTTGTACATGAAGAAGTCAGAATTCAAGAATAACTTCACCACCAAAGGAGGACTTCCAGGTTTCACTACCAAGTTCTTAATGGGGAAGGTTTCTTATTTTTCCAGTCAAGGTTGTGATATTATTGTGGAGCATCTGTTCGCCTTGTTGATCTACGGTTTGTTACTATTTCCTAATATTGAAGGTTTTGTGGATTCATATGATATACGCATCTTCCTAAGTGGTAATCCTGTTCCAACTTTGCTCGGAGACACCTATCATTCCATCCATTACCGTACTTTGAAAGGAGGAGGAACCATAGTCTGCTGTATACCGTTACTCTACAAATGGTTTGTCTCTCATCTTCCTAAGTCAGCTACTTTTTGGGATCGCAAGTCAGGACTTCAGTGGTCATAGAGGATTATGTCTCTTACCCAGTCAGATATTGCATGGTATAGTAGAGTTTTAGACAATGTGAAGATCATTGATAGTTGCGGGGAGTTCCCCAATGTGCCCCTCATGGGCACAAAGGGAATCATTTCTTATAATCCAGTACTTGCTAGGAGACAACTCGGTTACCCTATGAAGGACAAGCCTCCTAACATTCTTTTAGAAGGTATTTTCTTGAGGGATAACGAGGAGGACCCTACCATGAAAGAGAGAGTAGTAAGAGCTTGGCATCGTGTTTGTCGCAAAGGGAGACTTGAATTGGGTAAGAAAGATTGTACCTCCTATGAGCCGTACCTCCAGTGGATCAGAGCCAGAGCTATACAGTTGAAAATGCCATACCCACCCCGCTCCGTTGAAGACCCCCTACCTTCCGCTAGAGGACAAAGAAGAACTCCAAGCCACCTTGGAGAGGGTCAAGAAAGAGAGAGACGCTTGGAAGGATAAGGCCCAGGTGCTCGAAATGGAAAATGAAGAACTTCAGAGACAGTTAAAGGAGCAGAGTGGAGAAGATCGTGCAGGTAAACGTCCAAGGGTGCAAGAGGATTTATTTTCCTCAGGCACAACAGATTACTCCCAGATTCCACAGTCCTCAGGTGCATGGAAAGGTCTTGTAGACAGTTTGGTGAAGGAGAAAGCTTTTATGCAGAAGGCCTATGAAGAAAGAATTGAGAGACTTGAAGGAAAACTCCTACTTGTTTATGCTCGTCCTGATGACACATGTCCTTAAATGGTTTTCTTGGTTGTATTTTGGGTTGATAATTTTGTATATTTTGATAAAAATGCTTAAAATGAAAATTTTTGTTTTGTTATCAAAAATGTTTGCAATTCTATCTTTTCCTTCACTTAGAGTTCCTTGGAAAATCATTCATTTTGCATATCCATGCATCACATGCATACAGGTTGTCTGTCTTGGTTCAGTCTTCTAACAGTTGCTTCCCGCCAGCAGATCCATTTCAAGCTGACGCATAATTACAACACAAGAGCCAACTATAAAAGAAGAATGGAGATAACAGATAACGAGAACCGAGAATTGAAAGCTCAGGTTGACCGCCTTTCTGCTATGGTCGAGACATTGATAGAAAACCAAGCAGCCCAAGCTGCTCAACTTCAAACAGCACAAGCTCAGGTTGCCGAAGCACAAGATGCACAGATCCAGGCGCAAGCACAGGCAGCAGAGATGCGCAACCAAATGTTAACCGCCCGTCTACAAGCAGAGGAAGCCCAGCTAGGGCTCAAGTTCATAATTCAGGACAGACTTCGGCACAGAATCAACCTCAAATTCAGAATCAGACAACAGCAGCACCCGTCACTACAGTCATCGCTTCAGAAATCACGCTGTCCCAGTCACTTCTGTTACCATCACAGCATCCCGTCCTTGGAAATACCCAGGGATCTTAATCAAGATAGATATCAACAAGAGTTCGTTCCACCAAATGCTCCTGTCTTCACTAATGTGCCTCCCGTTGTTCACTATACTCCTCACCTAGGAGAACCTGTCTATCACGGCCCTACCCCAAGTGAGGATCCTGGTCTCAATGATAGAATGGATGAATTCCAGGATCAGTTTGCGGAATTACAAAAAGAGATAAAATCTCTTCGAGGGAAAGACAGAATGGCGACTGGAGTAGTTATGAAGAACTGGACCGCAGTTGACATCCCACATTGTGTCCACATATCAAAGTAATTAAGCTTTTCAGTTTTCAAAAATCTTCCGCTTTAGCCCAAAGCGCGAAGCATTAATTTTGTAAAATGGGCACTTTTGTCAAAAACGTACTATCCATGAAAAAGATCTTTTGTGTTCCTATACACTTGTGTCCTTTTATCTTTTCAGCTTTTTCGGAAAATGGTAACACAAAAAAAACCTTAAAAAGAACACATTTTTGCATGTCATGGTGAGTCGTCTAAAAATAATTGTTTGTACAGGTTACTTAAACCCGTTGAACACAATGACATCATGCCCTCTCCCAACTTTGAACATTCTGTATTCGAAGCTGAAGAGGAAGAGTGGGATGAGATTCCAGAAGAGGTCGCCCGCCAGCTTGAAAATGAAGAAGACACTATTCAGCCATACAAGGAGCCTTTGGAAACAGTCAACTTGGGTTCGGAAGAAAATGTGAAAGAAGTCAAAATTGGAGCATTGTTATCCCCACAGGTCAAGGAGCAATTGATCAGCCTGTTGAAAGAGTATGTAGATGTGTTTGCTTGGTCTTATCAAGATATGCCTGGTCTCGACACTGACATCGTAGAGCACAAGCTACCTTTGAAGCCAGAATGTCCACCGGTCAAACAGAAATTAAGAAGAACACATCCAGATATGGCCGTCAAAATTAAAGAAGAAGTTCTGAAGCAAATAGATGCTGGTTTTCTTGCCACTTCAGTGTATCCAGAGTGGATAGCAAATATTGTGCCAGTTCCTAAGAAGGACGGGAAGGTACGAATGTGTGTCGACTATCGTGACTTAAATAGAGCAAGCCCAAAGGATGATTTCCCCCTGCCTCACATTGACATGTTGGTAGACAATACAGCAAAGTTTGACATATTCTCCTTCATGGACGGATTCTCCGGGTATAACCAGATCAAAATGGCTCCCGAAGACATGGAAAAAACTACATTCATAACACCATGGGGAACATTCTGTTATCAAGTGATGCCGTTTGGGTTGAAGAACGCAGGTGCTACTTACCAGCGAGCCATGACAACGCTCTTTCACGACATGATGCACAAAGAGATTGAGGTTTATGTGGATGACATGATCGCGAAGTCTCGTTCAGAAGAAGGTCACTTAGTAGATCTATTGAAGCTGTTTCAACGATTGAGGAAGTTCCGTCTTCGCCTCAATCCGAACAAATGCACATTTGGCGTCAGGTCAGGTAAACTCTTGGGCTTCATTGTCAGCCAAAAAGGCATTGAAGTTGATCCAGATAAAGTAAAAGCTATCCAAGAGATGCCCGCACCAAAAACAGAAAGGCAAGTGAGAGGTTTTCTAGGACGATTGAATTACATATCCCGGTTTATTTCTCACATGACTGCCACTTGTGAACCTATCTTCAAATTGCTGAGAAAGAGTCAGAATTGTGTTTGGACAGAGGATTGTCAGAAAGCATTTGACAGTATCAAAGAGTACCTCATGGAGCCTCCTATCTTGTTACCACCTGTTGCTGGAAGACCGTTGGTTATGTATTTGACAGTGCTTGAGAATTCTATGGGCTGTATTCTGGGTCAACAAGACGAAACTGGAAAGAAAGAGCATGCCATTTACTACTTAAGCAAGAAATTTACTGACTGTGAATCACGATACTCCTTACTCGAGAAGACATGTTGTGCATTGGCTTGGGCTGCTAAGAGATTGAGGCAGTATATGTTAAGTCACACCACTTGGTTGATATCCAAAATGGATCCAATCAAGTACATTTTTGAGAAGCCTGCACTCACTGGTAAGATTGCAAGATGGCAGATGCTGTTATCAGAATACGACATTGAGTATCATACCCAGAAAGCTATCAAGAGCAGTGTGTTGGCTGAGTACCTTGCTCACCAACCCGTTGAAGATCACGATGATAATGAGGATGAGTTTCCTGATGAAGATGTCATGTTCCTAAAATCCAGAGATTGTAAAGAGCCACTTCCTGAAGAAGGGCCTGAACCAGATTCTCAATGGGGTTTAGTATTTGATGGAGCTTCCAACGTTTATGGACATGGAGTAGGTGCAGTCATTATCACTCCAGAAGGTTCTCATATTCCTTTCACGGCAAGAATTTGCTTTGAATGTACAAACAACATTGCTGAATATGAAGCCTGTATCATGGGTCTTGAAGAAGCCATTGACCTCCGCATCAAAAATCTTACTGTTTATGGTGACTCAGCGTTAGTTATCAATCAGATCAAAGGAGAATGGGAAACACGCCACCCTGGCTTGATCCCATACAAAGACTATGCAAGAAGATTGTTGACTTTCTTCACCAAGGTTGAATTGCATCACATTCCTCGGGATGAGAATCATATGGCGGATGCTCTAGCTACGTTGTCTTCAATGTATCAAGTGGGTTTTCCAAACGAAGTACCCAGAATTGTGATCAAGCGACTTGATAGACCAGCACATGTGTTTACAGCTGAGGCCAGTTTTGATGATAAACCATGGTACCACGATATCAAGCATTTCCTTCAGACTCAGGAGTATCCTCTTGGAGCAACAGAAAAAGATAAAAAGACTTTGAGAAGATTGTCAGGCAGTTTCTTCCTTAATCAGAATGTGCTCTATAAGAGGAATTATGACATGGTCTTACTCAGATGTGTTGACAAAAAGGAAGCAGAAATGTTGATGAAAGAAGTTCACGAAGGGTCCTTTGGTACTCATGCAAATGGCCACTCTATGTCAAGAAAGATGTTGAGAGCTGGTTACTACTGGTTGACCATGGAATCAGATTGCTACAAATTTGTAAAGAAGTGTCACAAATGTCAGATCTACGCTGATAAGGTTCATGTACCACCAACCTTTTTGAATGTGATTTCTGCTCCTTGGCCATTCTCAATGTGGGGCATTGACATGATCGGTATGATTGAACCCAAAGCTTCCAACGGACACCGTTTCATTCTCGTGGCAATTGATTACTTCACCAAATGGGTGGAAGCAGCTTCGTATGCAAAGGTGACAAAGCAAGTGGTGGTCAGATTCATCAAAAATAATCTCATTTGCCGATATGGCATTCCAAACAAGATCATCACTGACAATGGCTCCAATCTGAACAACAAAATGATGGATGAATTATGTGAAAGTTTCAGGATCGAGCATCACAACTCTTCTCCTTACCGTCCCAAGATGAATGGGGCAGTTGAAGCTGCAAATAAGAATATCAAGAAGATCATTCAAAAGATGGTTGTTACCTACAAAGATTGGCATGAAATGCTGCCTTTTGCACTACACGGATATAGAACATCAGTCCGTACTTCAACTGGGGCAACCCCATTTTCACTTGTATACGGTATGGAAGCTGTGTTACCGATAGAGGTTGAAATTCCATCAATGAGGATACTAATGGAAACTCAGTTGTCAGAGGCTGAATGGTGTCAAAGCAGATACGATCAGTTGAATTTGATTGAAGAAAAAAGAATGACTGCCTTGTGCCATGGACAGTTATATCAAAAGAGAATGAAGCAGGCATTTGATAGGAAGGTTAAGCCGAGAGAATTCAAAGAGGGTGACCTTGTGCTCAAGAAGATGATACTATTTCACAATGATTCTAGGGGCAAGTGGACTCCTAACTATGAAGGACCCTATGTTGTCAAGAAAGCCTTCTCAGGCGGTGCTTTAATTCTTACAAACATGGATGGTGAAGAGCTTCCACGTCCCGTGAATACAGATGCAGTCAAGAAATACTTCGCCTAAAAAATGAAAAGAACAGCTCGCTAAGTTGAAAACCCGAAAGGGCGGCTTAGGCAAAAATGAGCGTCTCGGTGGACTGAAAACCTGAAAGGGCGGTCCAAGCAGAAATTAGAGACATAAAAAAACAAAGAGAATATTATCCCGGTAGATTGAAAACCCGAAAGGGCAATCTAGGCAAAAGTTAGGGATTTCAGGCAAGTAACTGCATAACAGAGATAAGATCATTGAAGTATCAGAATATTTTCAACAGTTCTCCAACTTTCTCAAGGCTGCAATACAGGTCAAAAGTGGAAGAGAGAATGATGTCATTGTAGTTCAACGTACCCTTTTTCCACGAAATTACCATTTTCCAATTTGTAAAGATCTATGGAATCACGCTGTTGGCTGATTACCATCCTATCAAATCAATTTGAGCCTTTCTATATTTCTTGGCACTCTTAATTTTCATTTCAATTTACGAAAGTTCTTTTACTTTGACAGATATGTTTTGAAACAAAAGTTTTGAATTAAAAACAGTTTTTGAAAAATATAAAGATTATTTATTTTGATTTGTGGACATCAATAAAAGGATTGAGACATG
Source organism: Lathyrus oleraceus (assembly GCF_024323335.1). Taxonomy (NCBI): domain Eukaryota; kingdom Viridiplantae; phylum Streptophyta; class Magnoliopsida; order Fabales; family Fabaceae; genus Lathyrus; species Lathyrus oleraceus. The sequence goes on from NC_066579.1 coordinate 220,837,968, forward strand.
TGGTCCCAGTAATTCTGAAATCATGTGATTCCAACTAGACATGTTCATATTACTATCCTTATATGTATATGATGAAAAAATCTCCACAGGTGTCTTGGCAGTAATATTTCTCCAGCAGAGGTTGTGATTCTGGATATCCCCAGCTATGCTTCCTAGTTTTCCTCAAGAGATCATGCAAGAAATATTTCAAGAAGTTTATTCCCTTCACTTGGGGCATGAAGACTCCCCAGTTAATTGATCATGAAGACTCCCCAGTTTAATTGATCATGAAGACTCCCCGGTTAATTGATCATGAAGACTTTGATCCAGGTTTTAAGTTACAGATTTGGCCTATGGGATTACTACAGGTATTTCCCCAGTAATTTATTAAGCGGGATCAGCAATGTCCCCAGCAGAGGATGAGAAGGAAGATTTGATTTCCCTGAGCAGGAGTAATACAGAGGTCTCCATCCCTCAGCGAGTGAAGAAAGTTGATATTCAGAAACTACAGGGAATCTCCTGTTGTTCTCTGTCCATTCAATAGAAGGATATGTCTCCTCCTCAGTAATGTTTTGTAGTAAAAGAAGAGTGTGTTATGCATTTTAAGCAAATTCAAGAATTGCAGGATTTCTCCTAAATTCTCATTTATATTCAAAGGTCAGACATCACTGTTCCCCGGCAGAGTCTCCTAGAGGAAAGATCTCGTAACCAGATATCAGACACCATAATCCCCTGCAGAGTCTTCAGATACAGAAAGTCTCCATGATAATTAAAGCAAAAAAATCAAGGATAGATTTCCCCTATATTCTTATTCCCTGGAAAGATACCACCTATCCCCAGCGGACTTTATCCCCAGCGGAGTCTTCCAGAAGAATAATCCCTTCTGCATTATCAGCAAATTCAAGAATTGTAGGACTTCTCTTACAATATCATCTTATTTCCAGAGGATAACACCTTGTATCCCCAGCGGAGTCCTCAGAAAGGTCCAATCCTCATATACCTCACAAATTCAAGAACCACAGGGAATCTCCTGCATTTTTGAAGTAGAAGGCATCTCCATTCTTCTACGGAATCCTCAGCAGAGACAGACTTTTAAAGAAACCTGGATATGGTGCTCTTGTACCAATTCCCCAGCAAGTCTTTGTACTACTCCCTAGCGAGTCTCAGTGCAAATCTCCAGCAAGTCCTTATGCAGCTGTTAACATTTTTAGTTATTCCTAGTTTTGTCTGTCCATCATGCATTCATTACTAAATATTCATGCATATCTATGACATATCATGCTTGCATTCATATGCACCTTGTTTCCTTGTTTATATTGTGGGTTGAGTCAATCTCTCCATATAGAGTATCCTCATCAGCAGCAAAATACCTTTTATTGGTCATGTTCCGCACAGAGATCTATGCCTCGTGGAAGATGGTTGTTTCAGTTGTAAATCCTGATGAGTTCATTCCACTTCAGTTGAAGTCTTGTTTGACCGTTTCATTCTAGTTCTATCCTAGTTTGAACCTCGTGTCTCCAGATAAAGCTCAGAAATTGCCAGTAAAAGAAGGCGACAATATAGTCTTTGTGACTCTCATTCAATAAAACAGACATGACAGATATTGTGTCCAAGTCCTTTATGCCTTCATCTTTGAGTTGGTACCCGTTACAAACTTGAATTACCTACATCCATGAGTGGTAACCTCCTCACAGAAAGTTCCATGGTTCTACCTGCAACTTTGAGCTGGTAGCGTGCTTTCGTCTTTGAGTTTAGCACAGATTCCTTTTGATTCCACCTTCGTCTTTGAGTTGGTGAAGTACCTGCAACTTTGAGCTGGTAATATGCATTCATCTTTGAGTTCGCACATTTTCCTGTGATTCCATCTTCGTCTTTGAGTTGATGGAGTACCTTCATCTATGAGTAGGGTATGTTTGATCCTTGTTGAACTGATAGTGTGCTTTCATCTTTGAGTCTGCACAGATAACTTCTGATTCCATCTTCGTCTTTGAGTGGATGGAGTACCTTCATCTATGAGTTAGGTACATTTTGTCCTTCCACCGTCATCTTTGAGTCGGTAATGATAAACATCTCCAGAAGAATATGTTCTAAATTCTTTTAAACACCTTTGTCAATGAATCGGTGGTTGCCTTCAACTTTGAGTCGGCATTTCTCTGTCTACCTCATCAATGAGTTGGTAGTGCGCATTCAACTGTAAGTCTGCACAATGATCCTTAGATCTGATTCTTCATCTACACCATCATCAATGAGTTGGAATTTGATTTCCCTAGCAGTGTTATTATCAATCTTTTGAAGCTTGCCTTCAACTTTGAGTTGGCATGTCCTGTTTACCTCATCAATGAGTGGGTAGTGAGCTGTCAACCATGAGTTAACGCAGTTCGATTCTTATTATGCCCTTGTTATACCTTCATCCTTGAGTTGGTATTCATATTTTCTGTTATCTCCATCTTTGAGTTGGTAATGTACTGTCACATCAGTACTCTTGTTATATTGATCTTTTCCCACTTTCATCTATGAGATAGTGATGTATCGTCAACATTGAGTCGATATCTCTTTTCCTCCTATTTTCCATCTATGAATAGGTAATGAATCTTCCCCAGCTGAGTATTCTCAGTGTTTACCTTCATGCATTGAGTCGGTGTATGTCCTTCCCCAGTAGAGTTTGCACTCCTGTGTCTCTGTGTCTGTCTGTCTTTTGCATCATGCATACATGCATTTGCGGTCAAATTTTGTGGCGTTTGTCATATTTAATTACCTTACGCCATTCGATAGCCTCCGACTATCTGGCCTAAGTTAATTAAATAGGGGCATCTGTCGCACCCCAAAATTTGGCTTTGGCTTTGTTGACCACATCTTGATTAATCTCGTTGTCTCGTATTCATCTCAATTTCTTAAACTTCGCGTGACAACTAGTTCGATTAGGTTTTGTGCATTTTTATCTATTTAATTGTTTGTTTGTCGGTATTTTGACTGTATTTCGAATATATTAGAGTTTTCGTATTGTCCGATTATTTGTGATTGTGTTTGTCAGCGTTTTTCGTGATGTCGTGTTGATTTTATTATTGCCTAGGGTTGTTTATTTAATTACGTGTTGTGCCGTGTGATTTAATCGAGTCTGTTTGAGTCGTGTTGTTGATTTTACTGGTTTACCGGTTTACTGGTTTATTGGTTTTATCAATTTGTCTGTTTTGCTGTGCAAATTGTCATCGTTTTTATCGTGTTCGTGTCGCTCGATTTTATCGTATTTTAATCGTGTGCCGTTTAATATTATTTGTGCTTAATATTAATTGTGTTTAGTTGTTAATTAGTTTATTTAATTAGGATTAATATTATATTAGTTTATTATTATTATTATATAATATATAATTATATTATTAATTTATGTTAGATATTTTTTAGGTTTCTTATTGTTTAAGTAATCTAAATATATATTATTAATTTATGTTAGATATTTTTTAGGTTTCTTATTGTTTAAGTAATCTAAATATATATTATTAATTTATGTTAGATATTTTTTAGGTTTCTTATTGTTTAAGTAATCTAAATATATATTATTAATTTATGTTAGATATTTTTTAGGTTTCTTATTGTTTAAGTAATCTAATATATATATATATATATATATATATATATATATATATATATATATATATATAGATGTGGTTAGTAAGAAAGGAAGGAAGAAGGGGAGAGTGGATCAGTAAGGAAAAAACGTGTGGTGAGAGAAACAGAGAATTGAAAAGAAATATTTTTCCAAAAGCATTACCGTATTTCACTTGTTCTTCATTTTCGGTAATCCAAAATCGTCCCGATTATTCACCGAAACACAAAACCGATTTCATATCTTTGAAGTTCGTTGAGTCCAGGTCATAAATATCCAAGGTTCATTTCATTCCGGCATCGTTTCACCGATCAAAAGCGACGTTGAAGTCAGGTACTCACGAAGGCAGCCAGCACTGCGTCGGTGACGGTTTCCAGCTTTCGGTCGATCATTTGGACGATCAGAAGTTCATCCTCTTCACACAAGGTAATATTCTTCACTTATCTCTGAAATCGGCAAAGTTCCGGCTTGCCGACATGTGTTTTAATATATTATTTATCTATATATACATATATATATATATATATATATATATATATATATATATATATATATATATATATATATATATATATATATATATATTATCTTTGTCTATTATATATCTACATAAATATATATATATAATATATATATATATATATATATATATATATATATATATATATTATTTTTGTCTATTATATATTATTTGTCTAAATGTACATATATATTATTTTTGTCTACTATATATTTATTGTCTAAATATATATATATATTATATATATATATATATATATATATATATATATATATATATATATATTACTTTTGTTTACTAAATATTGTTTATCTTTTATTATTATTTTGCATATATGTTTATTTTTTAGTAAATTAATTATTTGTTTAAATGTTTATTTTAATTAAATATTTATTTATATCAAATGTTTATTTTGTCTAAAGTAAATGTTTATATTGTTTTTTATATTTGTTTATGTTGTTACTAACCGTTTCGTTTCAGTTTCAGCTCGATTAACTCCACTGACTATTCGTAATACTAACTATTCATAGCTAACTGTGTTGTAATAATTTACTTTCTCGCATTTTTTATGTTCTGTATTGTGTGTTTAATCGTATTGTTCACGTTTTATGTTAAAAAATCGAAAAATCCAAAAAAGAGAAACCCGATGCGATTCCAACGGTCGCCGTTTAAGAAACACTTTTCACACACTCACAAGCTTACTCTTGGGCTTCCTTATAATGAGCCCATTTATTTATTGTTTCAGGGTTTAGGCTCATCCAAATCTTTTGCCAGCTTTGGCTTTTCAGTTTAAAAACATTTTCAAAAGGACGTGTCAGTCTCGAAGCCTCCCGCCTAGGTCGAGCAAGAGATGGCAAGACACGCCAATCTAAAATCAACAAAACAGACTTTCCCCTTTTCTTTTGGGAGAACTACGTGGATTCTGATTTCTCCATTGCGCCTTGGAGATACGTAGGCATGAAGTCTACGACTTTATCGAGTCCAAAAACAATAAAATCAAGTTCTTTTCTCATCTCCCCAATCAAACGATCAAAGCGAAAAAAAAAAGCATTCACATAAACATAAGCAAAAAGGTTCCTGTGGAGTACCACAGATGTAGAGGGTGCTAATACCTTCCCTTTGCATAACAAACCCCCGAACCCGTAACTCCAAAGGGATTTATCGTTATTTTTCCCTTCCTCTTTTTGGATAAAATAAAAGACGGTGGCGACTCTTGCATTTAAAATATTTTTCAAACGGGTTAAGTTCAATCAATACTTAATCTCGTGAAAAATCCCGCCGCGACACATGTTAGAGATAGAGTATTATGAAATATGCTCATGAAACATACCACACACAAAAATAATATGCAAAAGGTGTGGCCTAATCTCATCCATACTCATGTTAATTTTTCAATCAATTAGCATTAGGACTTTGAGATATCATAGGCCAAATGAGATGAATGCATAAAGAAAGGGAATGAGATGAAGAGGGATGGGAATAGATGAAATCACAAATTGATCAGAGGAGGACTTTTACCAAATTAATATCATCCATTCATTTTGGAAGATGGAATATACATTTCATCAATCCCCTAAATCCAATGACATTAATTTTACAAAGCCAAATCAACCTTGATCAAGGCCAAACAACAATAGTCAAACACCAAAAAGTCATCACAATTGGTCAACAAATTTATTTGGAATTTATTCCAATTAAAAATACTAAAATAATGCATTTAAATTAAATATGGTTTGTCAAATTCCTAAAACCTCATCAAAACACCAAATAAATGGCCATGAGATTTATCATAAGTAAAACAAGGTCAAAGGACCTTGGAGAAAATTTTTCAGAATTTCAAAAGATTGAAAAGTATTTTTAAACAATTAAAAACAAATGAAAAATCAATTAAATCATGAAAAATATTAATAATGATCCAAAAAATGATTTTAATTCAGATCATGAAAGAGGAAATTTTTTGAAATTTTTTGGTGAAACTCTCATATATTTTTGGATCAATATTAAAATTAATATGAATTAATGAAAATAAAAAGAATAAAAGAAAATCAGAAAATAACCAAAAAACATGAACCACTTGATCTCCATTGTAGTCTTGAGTCAATGCGTCACAGGAAAGGTAATTACAATGCATGCTCGTGATTAAAACAATTCAAATGAGATCAATGGCTCATAACCAAGCATGCACATCACCGGCGTCCAAAGGCCGATCGTCTTCTCCGGCACCCCTGGCCAGACTGGTTCACTCATCACCATTAAAAAAATGAAAAAGGAGGACATGATCTGAAAGAAAAAATGGCGTAAAGCACGAATCTGACCTTAATTCTTCCTAACTCCAAGTATATTGAGAGATACATGGAGTTGAAATATGAGGTACATGAACTGAGTTGCTTCGATTTGGCCTCAAAGAAACTCAATCTTTTTGCCTACATTGGTAGGACTTCAGACAACCAAAGAATCCAGAGAATTGAGCAAGATTGAGAGAGAATCGAAGAGATGAAAATTTCTGGAAAATAACTTCAATGTAGGTCTGGATTCGACTGTTCTTGCCTTGGCTCGTGCTTGATCTCACTCCAAATGCTTGCAGAAGTAGAATGGAATGCATAAAAGGTCTTGGATCCCTGGAGTTTTGAATCTCAAAACAGTGAGAATTCACACTCAATTTCAAGTGAAATTCTCAGGATTATCCTTTGGAATGAGAGGGTTAGAGGTTTGGGATCAAAGCTGGCGCGAATGTGTATGAAATTCTAATGCTAGAGGTCTCTATTTATAGCCAATTCAATTGATATTTGCACACTTGAAGTGAACTTCCAAAATTAGCAATGTGTGATGCATGAGTACATGAGCGTGTACAGGCCCATGAAATCACTCCATCTGATCCATAATTGAGTGTAAGCAAGGCTGAAGTCATGTTGGAAAGTTAGGCAATTCTACATGGATGTTTGAAGTTCAATCTTTACCAAATGATGATGATACCATGTTCAAGCCATGTGTAGCCTATTCAATTCTTGTCCAAAATGGATGAATTTGGACTTTTTAGAAAGGTGAGATCAAGAGGAACAAATTTCATTTTCAACACCTTTCCATTTGGAGCTTGTATCATGATGAATTTTGAGGTGGAAGTTTGGAAATTTTTAACATGTCAAATTTTTTCTAAGTGTCAAACCATATGTCTCAATATTCCACCTTGCTCAACTTTTTATGTGAGCTTCAAATGGGAAACATGTCTTCATCAAAGTTGTAGATATTTCAAATACCTTCAAAATGGTCACCAATTTCATGTCATTTGGATTTGAAATGATAGATTTATGCATTTTTGAATTTTGGAAAAATCACTTGTTCAAAGGTATAGGTCAAAAGTGACCTATAATGTAACCTCGTATTACATGTTCATAAAAGTTGAATTAGCCCTCACTCTAAACATAAAAGTTGAAGTAGACATATTTAATTTGATTGTGAAACTTGTAAATCTTTCATCTCATAAAAATTGAGCAAGTTATGGCCTTGAGAAGTTGACTTTCAAATTAGGGTTTAGACAAAATGACCTATAATGTTTCAACATAGGAAATGATTTTCCAAGAAAAACTAGATCTAGGTCTAAACATGAAAGTTATTTGGCATGTCATTTAGAGTAAGTTTTATCTTGTAATCATTTTCATATGGTGAAAATTGTAGGAGATAGGGTCTAGGGAGACCCAGTTTTGATCAGATGAATTCATCTCGCCAACCACCATCAACCAACTTGCTAACCTTCAATTCTCTTAATTTTTTAGGCTCATGGTAGATCATATATGCATAAGATGATGAATTTTGAAGTGTCCCTTGAGAAATTTGATCAATTTGTGAGATAGCTTGTTGGAGAAGTTACTCAAGATACCCAGTCAAACTAGGGTTTCCAAGGCAAATCACCCTCAAATTCTTGAAGAAAACTTGATCAATATAAAATGTAGAAACCATTGGAACTCATATATGATGTTCATAACCATTCTTGTGTCAATTCATGGTTGTTCTCTTTGTCACGAGGGTCTCAAACCCTAGATATGAACTTGATAGATCAATGGAGATCATGCCCTACCTACAAAAGAGTTAGGCAAATGCAAAGACATATTTTTGGTATTTTGGTTAGTAAAATGATAATATACAAGTATGATACAATCACAATGTGCTTGGTGATCTCTCCCAAAACAAACCCAATGAAGGAGGAGTAAGGAGAATGTCAAAATATGATCCCAATGCTAATGCTTATGATGAAATTGCATGAGGGATCTTAGGGTCAAAATTGGGGTCTTACAACTGCCTCTATTTAAGGACATTCTAACTTAGGAGGCGAAGGTTAAAATCTTCATGTCTACTTAGTAGAATGGGCTTAAATAACAACATATAGAAATAAATTTTGGTCCCTAAGAGACCTCATGATGCAAATGATATGAATGTAAAAGTAAACTCTTTGTGGGGAAATATTGCCACAAAGGAAACGAAATCGGAGAGACCGAAAGTCCGCGGGAGTAAAATGCATTCCATAAGAAAAACTCACTAGGGAGACAGAGACTCTGGGGGATAAAGGAGTTATGCGCAGGCCAGGCTACGACTCAAAAATAATGGGGCACTTGAGCGATTTCATACGAAAATGGAAAAGACTCAGCCGGGGAAACAACAACATCTGCAGGGCATACGAGTAAGTCAGGATAAAACCGAAATACTTGAATCATGTAGGGAAAAGCGATTTCACTAAGGAAATGTGCACTTAAATAAACTGGGGAGAAATGAACTTCAACACAGGAGGAGCAGAAATCCATTATCTACTACCGGTTACTGGGTAAGGAGATAATAAAAATCTGACAGAGAGAACATCCGTCATCGGTTAGGATGAACATATCAAGGATTACTCGCTGAGAAACAACAGAATGGAATATTCATTACCGGTTACTGGGTAAGAATAGCCTTGCTGGGGAGAACTGCAGAAAATAGGATTTACAACTACCAGTTACTGGGCAGAAGATCAAGGGTGAGAGTATCTGTCATCGGTTAGGATGAACATATCATGGATAAACTCAACAGGGAAGAAATTCGTCATTGGTTAGGATTAACATATCAAGGATAGACTTATCTAGGATTGTCAAGAAGGATACCCGTCATCGATTAAGATGAACATATCAAGGATAAACCAATTGAACAAGAGGTAGGAATTACATCTATCGAATGCTGGGTAGAATACCGATCAAAGAGAAAATCTGTCACCGGTTAGGATGAACATATTAAGGATAAGCTCTGTGAGGAGAGAACAATAGGAATTACATCTATCAGTTACTGGATAGAATACCAAGAGAGAGAATCCGTCACTGGTTCAAGTGAACATATCAAGGATAAACTCTACGGATGGAACAAAAGTAGGGTTTACAACTACCGGTTACTGGGTAGAAGACCGCAAAGAGAAGGAAACCCGTCATCGGTTAGGATGAACATATCAAGGATTAACTCTCTGGGAAACAAGAATAGGGATTATAACTACCTTTTTACTAGGTAGAATACCAAAAAGCGAATATTCGTCATCGGTTAGGATGAACATATCAAGGATAGACTCAGGCAGAGGAGAGAAAGATATCTATCACCGCTTAGGGTGAACATATCAAGGATATACTTCCTAGGGAATCAGATCCGCTGGGGACTCTACTGCTGAGGATAAAAACAAGGGTACTTTTGTTGGGTACTGGGCAAGAAGTAACAAATTGCAAACTAAGAAGAATATTACCAGTTACTGGGCAATAAACTCTTAGGGGACTCAAAGCAAATATCTAGGTAGGAGCTAGAAAGAAAACAATCAATCAAAACTCAGCCCAATGAGGACATAACTCAAAGGGAGCGGTTCCATCTAGATAAACAACTAGGGAGGAAACTGAAGTAATAATAATCCACGAGGAAACAACTCAGTGGGGAAGAGGAGAAAGGTTAAACTCTTTCTGCCTAAGGGGCTGACGCTCTACGATTGAGGGAGGAAAGACACCGACGTTTGTATGGGGATAAAGTACCGCCATATAGGGAATGGGAATCTCAAACAAACAATTAATTAGATATGCGAATATGAAAATATGAAATTATATGAATGTATATGTATATGATGATTATGCTGACAAGGATGATCACAAAGGATACAAAGGTGTCGCAAAGAAATTGAATCATCAGTTCAATCCTTGGTCAATCCATAAAATATGGAGACAACTGTTGGAGAACAGAGAGATCAACAATCCAAAAAGGCTTAACCCTAACTGGGGGAGGAGGAGATCTGCTGAGGAGAGAGAAATATCACCGAACTTGTGGGGAATTTTAGGTCAACACCATAAACATGGGAGACAACCCTATAGGGAAACAAACTGCTCAGGAACCTGGAGGAAACTCTGACTAGGGAGCAAGTCGACTGGCGATTAGCGGGGAAACCAATGTGATCTACTAGGGATTACAACAAACATCGACCCTGCTGAGGAATACACAAACTCCGTTAGGGAAGGAAGGAGCTCTGGCGAGGGAAAACAAGCCGTAGGACACCTGAATCAAACAACTCATCTGGGGAACGGAACGAAGCTCCACTAGGAAATCAAGAACTCCGCCGAGGAACTGAATCAACACAATCGTCTAGGGATACCCGAAGGGTTAACTACTTGGGGAACCTCTGATGTTTCACACTCAAGGACTTGATATCCATCGGAATGTTGCTGATATTACTTTTAATTGCTTTGGAAAATTCTTGCTTTTTATATGTTTTTAAGAGATTTTGATTAAAAATTTTAAATTTTCAAAAAATGATCATAATAAAATTTAAACTATTGGCTGAAATAAATAAGAGTAGAAACAATTGGATAAAAGCTCAACTTTATTTGATAGAATGGTAGTCTGTAAATGACAAGACTCCATAGATTTTACAAAGTTAAAAATGGTAATTTACATGGAAAAGGGTTACATTGAATACAAATGATCCTTAATCCTTCTACCAACTTTTGATATCCACTGTGCTCTCGACAGTCGTCGGGGTGATGAATTGATGTCAACCCTTGTGCTCAATGAAGTCTTCAAAATACTGAAGATCAGCAAAATGCAGTTACTTGCCATAATCCCTAATTTTTGCATAAGTTTCCCCAGGGTGGGGTGCTCAACTTATTGAGAAATTCTTTCTGTTTTATGTCTCTAATTTTTGCTTGGGTCGCGCTTGTAGGAGGGTATTCGTTACCATTAGAGATATTGACTAAATCCAAGGTAAACCATACAAGTCGAGTCGCCACCGCACTTCTATTTATCCAAAGGAATGGTTAGAAAGCGAACAAAAACCTAATAGTTTTAACAAAAACTAGTAACAGAGATCTGGGTAAGGGGGTTGGTTATGCAATGGGAAGGTGTTAGGCACCCAAAACATCCTAGGTACTCCTAGGGAGCCCTTTTCACACTTGTTGTAAGGTTGGTATTTTGTGAGAATTTATTTGTGCAAACATGATTGAAGGGGTGAGGGAAGAATATACAAGTTTATTTACATTTTGTGTTTGAATGGATAAACCCATTGCCTACGTACCATCTTAAAAAAGATTAGGATCAAAACCTCGTAGTTCGGGGTAAAAATCTCAAAAACGAGTTGGTGAATTGATTGGTCTAAAAGCCTTAAGGTCTTTTGTTATCAAAGGGAGAAGACTCAACCAAACCATAAATCCAACATGTGAGGATAGCTTCAACATGCTAGTGAGGGGTTAACCCTATAATAAGCATGGAAGACTTATTGTCCATCACTAAGGATATAAGTGAGTATTACATCTACCACAAAGATAACTCAAATCTAATAGCTAAAGGTTATGGAAAATTTGATTAGAAAGGTGGCCATTGGAACCACAAAAGACATTTAAATGGGTTATATTTACCAATAGAAAGTATTTACAAAATATGGTCAAAGTTGATTTAAAGATTCAATTCAAAATAATTGTATTAAAAAAGAAAGTTTGGAAATCAAAAGCATAAGGCTTAGGTTTCTAATGTTGAAAACAGGTGTTAATGTTTGCACAAAAAGTTTTGGCTTGGGTTAGAGTGGAGAGAAGAAGAAGAATGGCTAAGTCCTAAGCAAAACAAAAAGGTGAGAGATAAGAAATGAAACCACACTAGGAGTTACTCTCTTGAGATCATATTGATGATCCAAGTAGCTCCCATCCTTTAGAACAAAGCAATCACAAGCAAATATTTCAAGCAATCAAACACACAGGTCATGCTTCTAGGAATCCTCCAATGGCTTTTGTATCTCTCACTTTGGATGCTCATGGTAATGGTTCCTCAAAGTGACCCAAAGTTGGAATCCCCTAGCACAAGAAAACACACATCAAAAAGTTCTATAAACAATCAAAGAATGGACAAGAGGGAGTTTAGAATATGGTCCTTTTAAAGTTCTTTCTTAAGCTTTAAGCATTCTGAAGGCAGGAGGCCTAGTTGCTCTTTGACATTTAAGCACTCTAAAGGCATGAGGCCTAGTTGCTCTTCAAATTCCATTTGCTTGGGTAAGGTCCTAAATTCTAAGTCCATATTGTCCCATTCTTGGTATTTGGTCCACAACAAACAGACAAACACAAGCACAAAAGATATACACAATTATGTGCCCAAGTGGGCAAAAGGCAAATGGCATTAACATAAACATGTGCTCCAATGAGCAAAGGAAAAAGCAAATGAATAATATGTGCAAGAATAGTAAATTGCATAAAAGTAAATTGCATAAAGTAAAAGTTAGTTGTTAGTGGTTAATGGTTAGTATGCCATAAGGCAAATATTTAGCGCTATGTTAAGCAATCGTAATTGGACTTTTGTAGAAGTCACAACTATCTGAGGCCGGTCAATAATAATATAGGAAACAAACACAAGTTAGGAGTCTTGATTAGTGAACCAAGTCCCAACAACTTGCCATGCCAAAAAGAAAATGAGAATTGATCTTGTATTGGTTTAAGCCTTTTGCATGATTTAGGAAACAACCTATCCTTAATGCAAAGCCATTCACTTGATCAATTGATCAAGATGAATTAGATTTGAATCAAGGAAGGTTAAGTTTCCCTAGTCAATGCCAACTTATCAACCTTCAACTCATTAATCAAAAGAAAAAAGAAGAAGAAGAAGGAGATGAATAATGAAGAATGGAGATGACAAAATTAAAGTGCATTAAATGGAATAACATGTACCAATCTACATATGTTGACCAATGACATTGAAAGTCAAGGTCAAACAATAAAAAACAGAAGTGATATGAGGATTGGAGTCAACAAAAGAACAAAATATTTTTTGGCATTTTCTTAATATTGAAATAAACTTGAATTAAAAAAAATGGAAAGGTCAAACTTCAAAATCACTTCAAATCAACCTTGAAAGGTCCAAGTGATATATCCTAAGTTCAATAAGGTCAAACAAAGTTTGACAAAAAATTTCAGCATTTTTAAAAGTCAGAAACTATTTTTAATCAATTAAAAATGAACAAAAATAACCTAATTGAACTAAAATCTCAAATAAATCACAAATCAATTCAAAAATTGATGAGAATATTTTTCATAGATCCATCATCATTCAAATAGGTTAGGAAAATATTTCTGTATTTTTTGAATATCAAAAACTACTTAAAATGAATTAAAAATAACCAGAAAAGAGAAAATTCACAAAAAATATCAAATGACAAAATAAAAAATATTAAAAATCAGAAATAGAAACTATAATTTATTTGGGAAATAATGCAATTGGTCCCATAACTATTGGATAAAAAATAAAAGAGATATTGATTTTTGAAAATAATTGGAATTAAAGAAATTAAAACCAGAAAATAGAAAATGCAAAAAAACGAGAGCCCTTCGATCTAAGCTCATTAATTGAGCTGGCAGATCCAAGGATCCAGAGGTGCGCACCTATTGTAGTCTACGGTTAATGCGCTCACATGGGAAACAATAAAAAGTCATAACAAGCAATGGTCAGGATTCGATCTGGGAATCACATCCAATGGCCAGGGTTCAAACAGGAAATAGGCGGCCACTGGAGCCACCTTCTTCTCCGGTGAGCCTGCAGATTCCGGTCAATTTTGCAGGTTTTCAAACCTTCATGGAAATGCACGATCCTTATACCAAAATGAAGCTGGGGTGATGTACATCACCCCTGTAACCTTGAATCACACTCAAGATCCCTATAAATGCAGAAATCTGAGGTGGAATATTCAGGTATACGAAATGCAGATCAAGGAAAAGCGATATTGAAGATACCACTAGCTTGCCTCTCAAGTGAGGACTTCAGAAAACATTAGATCCAAGCAAAAAGGTCCATGGATGATGAGAATCGAAGAAAATACCAGTTGGAGTGCGTGCTTGATTTCTGGAGAATTGGACTTGATTCTTTGCTTGCTTTACCAAAACAGAAGTTCAATGAGATGAATGATGGAGGTTTAGAAGCATTAGATCTAAGAATTCAACCAGATGAAGTTGAATTTTAGATTTGAAAAAATTCGAAGAAAATGAAATTTCTTCTTTAGTGATGGCTATGGAATTTTTTTTGCTGCATTTCAGGTTGAATTAGGTATATGAAATGAAGGGAATGAGGTCTCTATTTATAGAGGAAGTGGCAAGGAGAATGTGATCAATCCGTGTGCATGGCATGTGGAGCTTCATTGCATGGGCTTGCATGATCATGCACAAGGCCCAAAACACAAAGCCAAATGAGCTCTGAGCATCAACCAAATAAAATTGGACGTGTGACTTGCAAGGCAATCGCTTATGCACCAAGATTTCAAGTGAATTCCTCATTTGTACCTAAACATTCATCTCTTCGAAAGTCCCAATGGAAAAATCCAAACATGATCATGTGAGTAATGGTTGGAAAGGTCTTGATGTAAGGAACAATGGTTATGTTGGGAAAAAATCCATTTGGAGTGTGGAAATTTATGAAATTTGAGTTTAAAGTGTGATGTGCAAAACATGTCAATGCAAGGTTTCTAAAATTGGTCAATTTTGAAGCCCCTCTGTTTTGATGATGATAGCCTCAGATGGAAACACCTACTACATCAAAGTTGTAGATATTTTCAAGATAATCAAAATGGATTTAAATTTTGCATCATTTGGATTTTTGATGAAAGCGTTATGGGCACTTGAAGTTGGACTTTTTTGCCTTTTAATGCATTTGGTCAAAAAGGACCTATAATGTCTTGCATTATCACATGTATTTCCTTTGAGATTTTTAAATTTTGTTCAACATAACATTTGAATTAGACATCTTAAGCTTTCCAATGCATTTGATCCCACCTCAAAATCATAAAAAATGAATGAGTTATGTCCTTAGGAAGTTGACCCAAAATTAGGGTTTCAGTCAAAATGACCTATAATGTTTTGGAATGGAGGATGACCTTAAAAGATTCAAATCAATTTTTTATGAACATGAAACTTATTCATACTGTCCTTAAGAATATTTTTTCTTTTGGAATCATCTCCATTTGACCAACACATAAAGAGTTAGGTCTCAGTGCATTTCAAAATAGTTAGATGAATTGACTGATCAACTTCTCAAGTCTACAACCCATATCTTGATGAATTAATGATTGGGGATGCTCAAATAAGTTCAAATATGCATGAAATGAAGAGTTAAAGAACTTCCTTTGATTGTATTTGACCATGGGCTGAGGTTGCTTCATGAGCAAGGCATTGTGGTGCACAGATGAATTAGGGTTTCTCTGGGGAACAAACCTCAAATCCTTTGACTTGGTTTGATCAAAAATGATGAATTGAGATACTAGGGAGGCATATTTGATGGATTAGAGCTTTGGGAACCATTACCATGCTTGCTTTCATCTTCTCTTGGCCATGTCATTGCACAAAGGATCCCATGGAGTTTTGACCTTGTGAATGCTCAAGCTACAAACAAAAGCTGTTAGTGACATATTTTTGTGCTTTTGGTTAGTAAACAAGATAAGAAAAGCAATGATGTATAATTCAAGCATGCTTGGTGATCTCAAACCAAATCACAAGGAGTCCCACCCAAAGGCAAGGGGAACCAAGATGCTTATGATCCTTGAGGCTATGAAAATGAAATGTTATGATGCCATGAGGGATCTTAGGGCCAAAATTGGGGTCTTACAGATGCCCCTATTTAAGGTCATTCTAGCCGGAGAAGTGAAGGTTAAAATCTTCGTCTCGACGAGGTAGAATGGGCTTAAATAATAACAAAGAGACGAATTTTGGTCCCTAAGAGACCTCATGATGCAAATGTATGCATGCAACATGGTAACACTTTGTGGAGATATGTGTCCACAAAGGCAAAGAAAATAGAAGACACTCATAATCCATATGAGTAATTCACTCAATGGGATCAAGATTCTGGGGACTCTGATGGGGATAAGAAAGAAATGCGTGAGTAGGGCACGACTCAAAGCTTGGGGAGCGGAAATCCACAGGGAATGAATCCATCGGAAAGAATCGAGCCGACTCGAAGACGCCCGTATTGGGAAATATGCCAATACAGTAGAAATTATCCACAACGAATACTTCAGATAAAATCCGGACGAAGACAATCCACTAAGGGACTACGCTGGGGACGTCCAAAAGGACTCTCTTGGGGGAGCAGCGGGATGAGTTATTACCGGTTACTGGGTAATAAGCTCAACGAGACACACGATTTGAACACCGGCATAAGGGCGAGAGATACAACATGCTCGGGAAGAATGAATATCTAAGACCGGTATAAGGGTGAGAGATATCAAAACTCCCAAAACATCCGAGGAAGACCTACAAGGTATATCTCAACTCAGGAAAATCTGACTCCACAAGGGACAAAAGTCATAATAGGGAGCAGAAGGGGGGAACACCAAGGATGCCAGCTACTGGGCATATAATAGGTGACCAACCAAGGCGTGAATTGGGGAATATTTCCAAGACACTCATCATCCAAAAGAGGGCTAAAATCAGACTCGATTACATGATGGATATTCGACTCCACAAGGGGCTACGAATCTTACTCGACTGGGGGAAGAACAAAAGGCTTCGACCGAAGAGTGCATGAGATATATTATCTATTACCATCAAAACGTAGATAATATACTCGCATGGACGATTATCCACAACCGGTTACTGGGTTAATAAAGGATAAATCGACCGAAAAGAAAAGGCATCGGGATATCGAAACTAGGTATATAATGATGACCAATTCAGGAGAGAAACAATCGTTACCAACAACAACAGGGTAGACGAGAGATGACTCGCTAGGGATAAATTGCGCAATCAGAGCAATTATCCAGGCAAATGAGGGGATATCAACACCGAATATTGGATGAAGATAAATGCCAAGGAGGGGATTACACCTATCGGATACTGGGTAGGAAACCACAGAAAAGTAACCGTCATCTATTACGATGAACCAAAGGTTAACTCCGTAGGGGAAAGAGAGTAAGGTTTACGACTACCGGTATAAGGGTAGAAAACCACAGGCTCCTTCGAGGCTAATATGAATGATTACTAATTACTGAGCAATTATTCATTTATACCACAGGGAAGTAAAGGAAACAACCACAAGATGCCAATTTAGTGATCGAACCAAAAGGCGCACTGAATCAAGACTTATCCTAGTGAGGATATAACTCAATAGGGAAACCCATCCCAATATATGTGTTGAGAAGGAACAGAAACAACCATCATCCACGAGGATATATCTCGGCGGGGAATATGGAAGAAAGGATAGATGCTTTCTGCCTATGAAGCTGACCCTATATGGAGAGATCAGACACACACATCTGCTAGGGGAGATATGTATCACCAAATAGCAGGAGATAACAAACAATGATATATGGCAAAGAATGCAACATGAACATCCGAATGTTATAAAATTATGCATGTATGTGCGTGGTTTATGTATGATGAATGCTGACAAACAAACACATCTAACACAAACTGGTCCAGGAATCAACCACCCGATACTACATCTCAAGAGAGAAAGCCAAGTCCACTAAGGGCGAATGTTACTGGGAAATGAAAATCCTGGCAGGGGATGATCATCAGTCATTCCAGCTAGGGACAGGGATCATCAGAGATAAAGTCACCACAAACAACTCTACTGAGGAATCTATCCGAGGAGACGAAAGAATTCTGAGGATCAACCACCAAATACCGTTCTTACCAACGAGAACATATCTGCTGAGGAAAGAAAAGATCACTACTCTGCTGGAGGGAGGAGAGGTGAATCATCTCAACAAGCACCCCACTTGGTGGGATAAACCACAACAATATTCTGGAGGAAGAGGATACAGTCATGCCAGGAATGTGAACAAATGTCTTACCCTGTTGAAAATCATACCATACTTAGGAGAGCACTGAGAATCTCCTAAGTATCCTTTCATCATTGTGAATGTTCACTTTGTTTAAAAACAAATTATGAAAAATTTGATAGTTTAAAGTAATGATATTTTCTCAATTACAACATGCAAAACATTTGTTGAATAGAAACAAATAAGAGTGCAAATAATTGGATAAAAGGCTCAAATTTATTGGATGGAATGGTAGTCTGCAAATGGCAAGACTCCATAGATCTTTACAAATTTTGAAATTGGTGATATATATTGATAAAAGGGGCTACAATGAACATAATGACCATTTCTCCACCAATTTCGAATCTGGTGTATTTGAAGCTTTGGTTGATAATGAATGAGCAAGAATTTCTGACGGATGACAGTCGTAGAACAAAAGTCTTGTCAGGATGCAGTTACTTGCCAAATCCCTAATTTTTGCCTAGATTGCCCCAGGATGAGGTACTCAATCTAGCGGGATACATATTTATCTTTTATGTCTCTAATTTTTGCCTGGATCGCCCTTTCGGGTTTTCAATCCACCGAAACGCTCATTTTTGCCTAAGCCGCCCTTTCGGGTTTTCAACTTAGCGAGCCATTCTGTTTTTATTTTTAGGCGAAGTATTTCTTGATTGCATCTGAATTCACAGGACGAGTGAAACCCTCCCCATCCATAGTTGTAAATATCAAAGCACCTCCTGAAAAGGCTCTCTTAACAACATACGAACCTTCATAGTTTGGAGTCCACTTGCCCCTGGAATCGGGCGCGAAAGACAAGACTTTCTTGAGTACAAGGTCACCCTCTCGGAACACACGAGGCTTGACCTTCTTATCAAAGGCTTTCTTCATTCTCTGCTGATATAACTGACCATGGCACATGGCAGTCAATCTCTTCTCTTCTATCAAATTTAGTTGGTCATAACGACTCTGGACCCATTCAACATTAGTCAACTTGGCTTTCATCAAGACTCTTATTGATGGGATCTCCACCTCTACTGGGAGCACTACCTCCATGCCATAAACAAGAGAGAAAGGGGTTGCCCCTGTTGAAGTGCGGACAGACGTACGATATCCATGCATGGCAAATGGCAGCATCTCATGCCAATCTTTGTATGTCACAACCATCTTCTAGATAATTTTCTTGATATTCTTATTAGCAACTTCAACAACCCCATTCATCTTGGGTCTGTAAGGAGAAGATTTATGATGTGCAATCTTGAACTCGCTACATAGTTCTTTCATCATTTTGTTGTTCAAGTTAGATCCATTATCAGTAATGATCTTATCTGGCACACCATATCGACATATGAGTTGATTCTTGATAAACTTCACGACCACCTGCCTGGTCACATTTGCATACGACGCCGCTTCGACCCACTTGGTGAAGTAATCAATTGCTACGAGAATAAATCTATGACCATTGGAAGCTTTCGGCTCTATCATGCCAATCATGTCAATTCCCCATATGGAGAAAGGCCATGGTGATGAAATCACATTCAGAAGTGTCGGGGGGATATGAATCTTATCCGCGTAAATCTGACACTTATGACATTTCTTCACATACTTGCAGCAGTCAGACTCCATTGTCAGCCAATAGTAGCCTGCTCTCAACATCTTTCTAGCCATGGCATGCCCATTGGAATGGGTACCAAACAATCCTTCATGGACCTCAGTCATTAACAGGTCTGCTTCGTGTCTATCCACACGTCTGAGCAGAACCATGTCAAAATTTCTCTTGTAAAGTACATCATCATTGAGGTAGAAACTGCCTCACAATCTCCTCAAAGTTTTCCTATCTTTCACAGATGCCCCAAGTGGGTAAATCTGGATCTGAAGGAAACACTTGATATCATAATACCAAGGCTTATTATCTTTTACTTCTTCAGCCGCAAATACATGAGCTGGTCTATCCAAGCGCATCATAGTGATATTGGGAACTTCATTCCAAAGTTTGACTACTATCATTGAAGCAAGTGTAGCAAGAGCATCTGCCATCCGATTCTCATCTCGAGGAATATGATGGAAGTCAACCTCAGTGAAGAACGTTGAAATCCTCCTTGCATAATCCCTATAGGGAATGAGACCAGTCTGACTCGTTTTCCACTCACCCTTAATCTGATTAACAACGAGGGCCGAATCACCATAAACATCAAGATGCTTGATCCTAAGATTAATGCACTCCTCCAATCCCATAATACAGGCCTCATACTCAGCCATATTATTCGTGCATTTGAAAGTTAGCCTTGCTGTGAAAGGAATATGTGTGCCCTGAGGAGTAATAATCACTGCCCCAATACCATTTCCATATTGATTTACAGCGCCATCAAATACCATACTCCATCTGGAACCAGGCTCTGGCCCTTCATCGAGTGTAGGTTTATCACAATCTTTCATTTTCAAATACAGAATCTCCTCGTCTGGGAAGTCATACTGAACTGACTGATAATCCTCAATCGGTTGGTGTGCCAAGTGGTCAGCCAAGATACTACCTTTGATAGCTTTCTGAGCTCGATACTCAATATCATACTCAGATAACAACATCTGCCAACGGTAACTTCTCCCAGTTAAAGCAGGCTTCTCAAATATATACTTGATTGGATCCATTCTGGATATCAGCCAAGTCGTATGATTCAACATATAGTGGCGTAAGCGCTTAGCAGCCCAAGCCAAAGCACAACATGATTTCTCAAGCATTGAGTATCGAGACTCACAATCAGTGAACTTCTTACTTAAGTAGTAGATATCATACTCTTTCTTCCCTGATTCGTCTTGCTGACCAAGGACACAACCCATTGAATCTTCAAGAACAGTCAGATACATAATCAATGGTCTCCCTTCCACAGGCGGAGACAGGATCATAGGTTTGGACAAATACTCTTTAATACTATCAAAGGCTTTCTGGCAATCCTCGGTCCAATCATGAGACTGATTTTTCCGGAGGAGCTTGAATATTGGCGCACATGTGACAGTCATGTGGGATATGAACCTGGAAATGTAATTCAAGCGGCCAAGAAAACCTCAAACTTGCTTCTCAGTTTTGGGCGCAGACATCTCTTGTATTGCTTTGACCTTTGCAGGGTCAACCTCAATACCTCTTTCACTGACAATAAAGCCCAATAACTTGCCAGAACGGACTCCAAATGTACACTTGATGGGGTTCAGACGAAGCTTATACTTTCTCAAACGCTGAAAAAGCTTCAACAGGTGCTCTACATGTTCAACTTCGATTCTTGACTTAGCAATCATATCATCAACATATACCTCAATTTCCTTATGCATCATATCATGGAACAAGGTAGTCATAGCTCGTTGATACGTGGCTCCGGCGTTCTTCAAACCGAAGGGCATCACTCGATAACAGAATGTTCCCCAAGGTGTGATGAATGTTGTCTTCTCCATATCCTCGGGTGCCATTTTGATTTGATTATATCCGGAAAATCCGTCCATAAATGAGAAGACTTTGAATTTAGCTTTATTATCTACCAACATATCAATATGTGGTAAGGGGAAATCATCTTTCGGACTAGCTTTATTCATGTCTCTATAGTCCACACACATCCGGACTTTTCCATCTTTCTTAGGCACGGGCACAATATTGGCCACCCATTGAGGATATGTAGAAGTCACCAGAAATCCTGCATCAATTTGCTTCTGAACTTCCTCTTTGATCTTCACTGCCATATCAGGATGAGTTCTTCTGAGCTTCTGCTTCACAGGCATGCACTCAGGCTTCAAGGGTAAGAAATGTTGCACAATATCTGTATCCAGACCTGGCATGTCTTCATATGACCATGCAAAGACGTCAATGTATTCTCGTAGCAATTCAATCAACCCCTTCTTAACAGATTCTTCCAAGAGTGCCTCAATCTTCACTTCTCGCACACAATCCTCAGACCCCAAGTTGACTGTTTCCAGATTCTCAAAATGTGGCTGAATGATCTTCTCTTCATGCTCAAGTAGATGGGTAATCTCATCAGGAATCTCTCCATCATCATCTTCTTCTGCTTCAAATACCGGGAACTCAAAATTGGGAGATGGTGTTGGGTCATTATGTTCAATGGGTCTCGAAATCAACCCGCATAATGATTTTGGATATGAAAAACTTTAGAAATCAAACAAGGCAAATCATTATGCAGATGAAAAGATTGATTTTATTCTATTTTTTAGGGTTTTTTTGTGATCACCAATTTCATGCAAAAAAGCGAAAAGGGAAAATAATTGGAAAAACAAACATTTAACATGAACTTATTGAATGAAAATATCATTGTATTTATGTTGCCAACAATGTCATCACTCCTCCTTTTGGCATGGGAGAAGGGTTTTTAAACAAAGTGATCATTACGTTGACTTGTGGATAACTGTAGGGATATCCACAGCGACCCAATTGTTGCAGACCCCTCCAGGGATGATGAAATTGCCATAATCCTCTGCATCCTCTTCCAAGACAGCAGCAGCCTCTTCATCCTGACCAGTGTGGATAAAACCTCCACTCTTGAATAACCCTTACGCGTTGAAGACCCCAGAAGAAAAGCCTATGCCATCCCAAGACTTATTATCTTCCAACTCAATCACTTTTCCTAAACCAGCGGTTGCACCACACTCGATGGCCAACATTGTATCTTTGTAGGAAGCAAATGAAGGAGTTTTCTTCTCAACAGGTTCAGCTATAGATAAAGCTTGGAAAGGAGTTCCAAGTTCATCCTCTGCATCTATATACGAGAAGACAAGTGGCTAACCAGGAGAGGCTTTTCTCCCCATACCACCACCAGTTTCTTATTCTTCACAAATTTCAGCTTCTGGTGTAGGGTGGATGCCACGGCGCCAGCCTCGTGAATCCATGGTCTGCCTAAGAGACAGCTATACGATGGGTGAATGTCCATAACCTGGAAGGTAATTTGGAAATCACTAGGTCCGATCTTGATTGGGAGATCAACTTCCCCAATCACAGTCTTGCGAGACCCATCGAAAGCCTTTACAACTACTCCACTATGCCTCATGGGAGGCCCTTGATAAGATATTTTTGAAAGAGTGGACTTTGGCAATACGTTCAAGGATGACCCAGTGTCCACCAGCACATTGGACATGGCGTCGTCTTTGCAGTTCATGGAGATGTGTAATGCCAAGTTGTGATTTCTTCCCTCCTCGGGGAGATCAGAGTCACAGAAACTCAAATTGTTACAAGCAGTAATGTTTGCAACAATGCTATCGAATTTCTCTATAGTGACGTCGTGATCTACATATGCCACATCCAAAACTTTCTACAGAGCCTCTCTATGTGGTTATGAATTCAGAAGCAATGATAACACGAATATTTTGGATGGTGTTTGTAGAAGCTGGTCTACAACATTGTATTCGCTTCTTTTGATGAGCCTCAGCATCTCATCACAACCTTCTTTCTTATTGCCATTGGGGTCAACAGAAGTAGGAGTTTTCAGTACTGAGGAGGGCTTAACAGCAAGTGCCGGATTCGGAGTGCTCACAGCATTCCCAATCGGGCGTTCATCAAAATCGGCATCAGCCTGGGGCTTGGGAGGTGCTGAAAACACACGACCGCTGCGGGTCAAACCACTTACAACTGCGATATTAACAACAGAGGAGGATGGTAAAGACACCTCTTTCCCATCTTCTACAGCAACAACGTTGTAACGAAAGGGAATTGCTTTTTCGAAAGAGTACGGTACTGGACCGACATGCTTAATGATAAGAACAGGAGAAGCCTTCTGCTTGCTACCATCATACTTGATGATAATAGGCTCGGGCATCCGGAATACTTGGGAAATTACGTTGACCTCAGGCTCATCTTCGTCAACATTCCTATTCTGAAGAATCTCAATAACTCCTTCATCCAGCATTTCCTGAAGATCTTTATGCACCTGGCGACAACCCAATCGATTAACAGAGCATACTCGACACCTATCATGGTTGTGTTCATAGTGACTGTAATCACATAGCAAACGATGCATTTTGACAAGAGACTGTCAAATATGACTGACATATTTGACTTTGTATTTGCCAGGGCAACCCTGGACCATGTTGACAGATTTCCCATGCTCGGGCAATGGGTTCTTCTTTATGTTAGGACTTACATCCTCGAAACACAGAATGCCACACTTTACAAGGTCTTGAACCTTGGTCTTCAAAGGGTAGCAATTCTCCACGTCGTGGCCGGGAGCACCAAAATGATAAACACAATGCAATTCGGGCTTATACCACCACTGGGGGTTAGCAGGTATAGCCGGTGGATCTCTCGGAGTAATCAGCTTCCTCTCTATCAAAGAGGGATACAACTCTGTGTACGTCATTGGAATAGGATTGAAGGTGACCCTTTTCCTCTCGTAACTCGTGCTGGTTTGATTACTGTTTCGAGGCTGGTAGGCCTGCTGTTGCGGACGGTGCTGTTGTTGTTGATATTGCTGAGGCGGTTGCTGATTGTTGTGATGCTGATATTGTTGATTGTCTCTAAAGACAGGTGCTATATGAGCCACCTGGTGCTGGTTACTAGCGGGATGCACGGTCTTCCTCCTCACAGAGGGTCTTCTTGGCTTCACATGGGAGGTCACAACATGTGCCTCTCCATCTTTCTTCTTTGCAAACGCCCCAAAATGTTTGGCAGAAGATCCTTCATCTCTGGTTAGACGCCCTTCTCTGACCCCTTCTTCTAAACGCATCCCCATATTCACCATCTCGGTGAAGTCAGAAGGAGCGCTAGCAAGCATCCGCTCATAATAAAAAGAACTTTAGGTCTTCAAAAAGATCTTAGCCATCTCTTTCTCTTCTAGTGGAGGCACGATCTGTGTTGCCACCTCTCTCCACCTTTGGGCATACTCTTTAAATGTTTCTTTGTCCTTCTAGGACATGGACCTCAATTGATCCCTATCGGGAGCCATATCCACATTGTACTTGTATTGCTTGACAAAGGCCTCGCCAAGGTCGTTGAAAGATCGGATGTTCGCGCTATCTAAACCCATATACCAACGCAGAGCGGCACCGGACAGACTGTCCTGAAAGTAGTGGATGAGCAATTGGTCATTATCAGTTTGAGTAGACATCTTCCTGGCACACATGACCAGGTGGCTGAGAGGACAAGTATTTCCTTTGTACTTTTCAAATTCAGGGACCTTGAATTTCACAGGAATCTTCACATTGGGAACCAAGCAGAGATTGGTAGCAGACTTGCCAAAAAGATCCTTTCCTCTGAGAGTTTTCAATTCCTTGCGAAGCTCAAGAAATTGATCGTTCATAGCGTCCATCTTCTCATAGACATCTGGACCCTCAGACGGCTCAGAATGATAGATG
Source organism: Lathyrus oleraceus (assembly GCF_024323335.1). NCBI lineage: Eukaryota > Viridiplantae > Streptophyta > Magnoliopsida > Fabales > Fabaceae > Lathyrus > Lathyrus oleraceus. The sequence continues at coordinate 220,863,666 of NC_066579.1, forward strand.
GTGTCGTCTACTCTGGGCATAGTATGCACGACGGGAGGAGGAACAGCCAGGACCGGGCTAGATGTCGGCATAGAAGCAAAGGTGGGAGCAGGACCCTCGGGCATGAAGTTGGGAGGCATCCCCCACGGAAACCCGGTTGGCATGGCTGTCGGAGAAAAATGTGCACTGGCTGCAGGCACAGTAGAGGAGACGATCTCAGAAATAACTGTCCTCTGGGGAGGAGTTGAAGGCGTTGGAGAAGACTGACTCTGGGCAGCCATGAATGACTCCATCAGGGCAGTCAATCTGGCTACTTCCTCCTTGAGTTCTCGGTTCTCTTGCTCTAGATGATCCATCAGTCTTGAAGTGTTGGCCCTAGTGTAGTACTGATGAGTCAGCTTGTCTTCAAAATAAATGAAGAGCACAGAGTTAGACCACAGGACAAGAAGCCGGAAACAAAACCTGCTTATGCACATGATGCATGCAATGCTTGTGCATATGATTTGTTTTTATATTTCAAAGGAACTTTAGAGTTTTATTTGCAAATTTTGGAAATATTAAACATTTTATCACATATGGAAATATCTCATAAAATAACATCAGGGAAAAGAAGTACAGCATTGTCAATCATGTACAAGAGAAAAGGAAAATAATCATCCTATGGATCCTTAGAAACAATCATCTAAAGCTCAGGACACAGGAAGATAAGATGCACGAAGTCTCTTCACCTCCTTCTCGTAAGCTGCCTCCATATCTGCCTTCTCTTTGGCGAGTCGATCGTACTTCCTCTTCCAAAACCGGGAAGACTGAGGAAGTAGAGAAGTCCATGCATCATCAGGATCATCAATAACCTGATGTTCGAGGAACTCTATCAAAGCATCCTTCTCCTTAATCTGCTAAAGCAACTCTTCCCTTTCACGGATCCAGGCACGTGATAGGTCTTCGTTTCTCAACTCCTCTACTCCTTGGTCAGGGAGGGTTGAAGGCCCAGCCATAACCAAAGGTGTAGGTCTCGGATACTCGTAAGGCATGAGATATTCAGATGCTCTCTTCCTCACCCAAGCGGTGTAAGGCTCCAAAGCGATGCAATTCTTAGGACCCAACTCCTTCTTTCCTTTCTTATGAATCTTGCGCCAAGCGCGGACCATCCTAGCTTTCAAGCCTTGGGGATCTTTACCCTCCTGAAAGAACACACCCTCTAACAGAATGTTATTGGGTTTATCCTTTAGGGGGAACCCAAGCTGACGACGTGCCAAAACAGGGTTGTAGTTAATCCCACCACATATACCAAGAAGAGGTACATTGGAGAATTCACCACAAGAATCAATAATCTGCACACCATCATACACACGGTTATACCAATAGATATCATCATTGGTGAGAGACATAAGTCTTGTGGACCACCGTAGACATCCCTTGTTCTCCTTGAATGCGACCGTCTGAGGTAAGTGAGAAATAAACCACTTATACAACAGAGGCAAACAACACACAACGGCGCCACCATCCTTTGCATTCCTCATGCAAAGAGAAATAAGCATCACCCAACAGAGTCGGAACGGGATTAAGAGTAGAGAAGATCCTAATAGCATTCACATCCACAAACTTGTCGATGTTGGTGAACAACGCTAAACCATAGATGAGAAGTACAAATATGGCCTCAAAGGCGTCCTCACTCATGGCCTTCCCATACATAGTAGCTTGAGCAATGAGGAACTCAAAAGGGAGACCTTGAATTCCACCTTTGGTAGTCATATGAGCAATAACCAGGGATTCATCTATGTGTAGCATGTTTGCTATCTCTTGTGAAGTAGGAATACTCTCCAAGCCACTGAATGGCAACTGATCCAAGATAGGTATACCCACAAGATAAGCATACTCCTCAAGGGTAGGCAAAAGCTGGAAATCCGGAAACGTGAATCAACGGTACAAGGGATCATAAAACTGCACCAACACACTCATCAACCCTTCATCCACCTGAGTAGTTAGAAGAGGAAGAAGCTTCCTAAAACGAGATTTGAAACCCAAGGGATCTAATACATAGGATGTCAGATTCCTTAACTCTTTCAGATCTAGTTGCCTGAAGCTGTACTTCTTTGTATTCCTTCTTTGTCTTTCCATGTCTGAAAATTTGCAAATAGACCTCTTAAGTTCCTTGAAAACATTCTTATTATTTTGATGATATGGATGCAAATGGATGCATGAATGCATGAATGCAACAATCACACTCAAGGATCAAGCAAAGCACACCAAACAAAGGTCATGGGATGGATCATATTATCCTTAATATCAATCATCCATTTTGGTGGATTATGGTTTACACCTTATCAACACCCAAGTTCCATTGATATTAAGGATACATGAACGGATCGACCATGAATCAAGGGTTTGTTGCGAGTCACGAGCATGGAGTCTCGGTTAAGAACCACCCAAAGGGAGTGTACTAGGGTTTGAACCTGCCAAACATGTTCTTCAAGAGGTTCCCATAGTCATCATCCCATCTTTCGAATATTATCGGAGAAACGACTACTCGTATTCCAAAAGTATTCTCAAGAGAGACTCTTATGAGTGTAGTATTGCGTAACAATCGTATCAAATCTTACACTTGAACGACTTTCGCACTACGTCCTAAGAATAGGCCAAGATGGGTTTGGTAATCTAAGGTCCTTGGCTTCTAAGGTCTATATTGGAAAGAGTAATGTCTAACCACAACTTACTTGTGTGACATTATTCATCCCAACATGACCTCCACCAAGTGAATGGACTTGCAAGTCAACTTGCTAAGGAATAACTCCACACAAGTCAACAAGACTATGCCATTCTCCTATCCTAAATGCACTCGAGTTCGGGTATAGAACTCATCTCACAAAGATCACCAAGCATACAAGGAATTAATATCAAGAAATTCAATCATTAGACACAATACAGTAATCCCAAATTGCACAAAAATATGTCACAAATCAAATATACAATACAATACAACAAATATGAAAAGTAGGCAAAACCCACTAGGCAAAGATATCCCCAGCAGAGTCGCCACTTTTCTGTAGCGGGGTATTCGTTACCATTAGAGATATTGACTAAATCCAAGGTAAACCATACAAGCCGAGTCGCCACCGCACTTCTATTTATCCAAAGGAATGGTTAGAAAGCGAACAAAAACCTAATAGTTTTAATAAAAACTAGTAACAGAGATCTGGGTAAGGGGGTTGGTTATGCAATGGGAAGGTGTTAGGCACCCAAAACATCATAGGTACTCCTAGGGAGCCCTTTTCACACTTGTTGTAAGGTTGGTATTTTGTGAGAATTTATTTGTGCAAACATGATTGAATGGGTGAGGGAAGAATATACAAGTTTATTTACATTTTGTGTTTGAATGGATAAACCCATTGCTTACGTACCATCTTAAAAAAGATTAGGATCAAAACCTCGTAGTTCGGGGTAAAAATCTCAAAAACGAGTTGGTGAATTGATTGGTCCAAAAGCCTTAAGGTCTTTTGTTATCAAAGGGAGAAGACTCAACCAAACCACAAATCCACTATGTGAGGATAGCTTCAACATGCTAGTGAGGGGTTAACCCTATAATTAGCATGGAAGACTTATTGTCCATCACTAAGGATATAGGTGAGTATTACACCTACCACAAAGATAACTCAAATCTAATAGCTAAAGGTTATGGAAAATTTGATTAGAAAGGTGGCCATTGGAACCACAAAAGACATTTAAATGGGTTATATTTACCAATAGAAAGTATTTACAAAATATGGTCAAAGTTGATTTAAAGATTCAATTCCAAATAAGTGTATTAAAAAAGAAAGTTTGGAAATCAAAAGCATAAGGCTTAGGTTTCTAATGTTGAAAACAGGTGTTAATGTTTGCACAAAAAGTTTTGGCTTGGGTTAGAGTGGAGAGAAGAAGAAGAATGGCTAAGTCCTAAGCAAAACAAAAAGGTGAGCGATAAGAAATGAAACCACACTAGGAGTTCCTCTCTTGAGATCATATTGATGATCCAAGTAGCTCCCATCCTTTGGAACAAAGCAATCAAAAGCAAATATTTCAAGCAATCAAACACACAGGTCATGCTTCTAGGAATCCTCCAATGGCTTTTGTATCTCTCACTTTGGATTCTCATGGTAATGGTTCCTCAAAGTGACCCAAAGTTGGATTCCCCTAGCACAAGAAAACACACATCAAAAAGTTCTATAAACAATCAAAGAATGGACAAGAGGGAGTTTAGAATATGGTCCTTTCAAAGTTCTTTCTTAAGCTTTAAGCATTCTGAAGGCAGGAGGCCTAGTTGCTCTTTGATATTTAAGCACTCTAAAGGCATGAGGCCTAGTTGCTCTTCAAATTCCATTTGCTTGGGTAAGGTCCTAAATTCTAAGTCCATATTGTCCCATTCTTGGTATTTGGTCCACAACAAACAGACAAACACAAGCACAAAAGATATACACAATTATGTGCCCAAGTGGGCAAAAGGCAAATGGCATTAACATAAACATGTGCTCCAATGAGCAAAGGAAAAAGCGAATGAATAATATGTGCAAAAATAGTAAATTGCATAAAAAAAATTGCATAAAGTAAAAGTTAGTTGTTAGTGGTTAATGGTTAGTATGCCATAAGGCAAAAATTTAGCGCTATGTTAAGCAATCGTAATTGGACTTATGTAGAAGTCATAACTATCTGAGGCCGGTCAATAATAATATAGGCAACAAACACAAGTTAGGAGTCCTCATTAGTGAACCAAGTCCCAACAACTTGCCATGCCAAAAAGAAAATGAGAATTGATCTTGTATTGGTTTAAGCCTTTTACATGATTTAGGAAACAACCTATCCTTAATGCAAAGCCATTCACTTGATCAATTGATCAAGATGAATTAGATTTGAATAAAGGAAGGTTAAGTTTCCCTAGTCAATACCAAGTTATCAACCTCCAACTCATTGATCAAAAGAAAAAAGAAGAAGAAGAAGGAGATGAATAATGAAGAATGGAGATGACAAAATTAAAGTGCATTAAATGGAATAACATGTACCAATCTACATATGTTGACCAATGACATTGAAAGTCAAGGTCAAACAATCAAAAACAGAAGTGAGATGAGCATTGGAAGTCAAGAAAAGAACAAAATATTTTTTGGCATTTTTTTAATATTGAAATAAACTTGAATTAAAAAAAATGGAAATGTCAAACTTCAAAATCACTTCAAATCAACGTTGAAAGGTCCAAGTGATTTATCCTAAGTTCAATAAGGTCAAACAAAGTTTGACAAAAAATTTCAGCATTTTTAAAAGTCAAAAACTATTTTTAATCAATTAAAAATGAACAAAAATAACCTAATTGAACTAAAATCTCAAATAAATCACAAATCAATTCAAAAATTGATGAGAATATTTTTCATAGATCCATCATCATTCAAATAGGTTAGGAAAATATTTTTGTATTTTTTGAATATCAAAAACTATTTAAAATTAATTAAAAATAACCAGAAAAGAGAAAATTCACAAAAAATATCAAATGACAAAATAAAAAATATTAAAAATCAGAATAGAAACTAGAATTTATTTGGGAAATAATGCAATTGGTCCCATAATTATTGGATAAAAAATGAAAGAGATATTGATTTTTGAAAATAATTGGAATTAAAGAAATTAAAACTAGAAAATAGAAAATGCAAAAAAACGAGAGCCCTTGGATCTGAGCTCTTTAATTGAGCTGGCAGATCCAAGGGTCCAGAGGCGCGCGCCTATTGTAGTCCACGGTCAATGCACTCACATGGGAAACAATATAAAGTCATAACAAGCAATGTTCAGGATTCGATCTGGGAATCACATCCAACGGCCAGGCTTCAAACTGGAAACAGGCGGCCATCGGAGCTACCTTCTTCGCCGGTGAGCCTGCAGATTCCGGTCAATTTTGCAGGTTTTCAAACCTTCATGGAAATGCACGATCCTTATACCAAAATGAAGTTGGGGTGATGTACATCACCCCTGTAACCTTGAATCATACTCAACATCCCTATAAATGGAGAAATTTGAGGTGGAAGATTCAGGTATGCAAAATGCAGATCAAGGAAAAGCGAAATTGAAGCTACCACTAGCTTGCCTCTCAAGTGAGGACTTCAGAAATCATTAGATCCAAGCAAAAAGGTCCATGGATGATGATAATCGAAGAAAATACCAGTTGGAATGTGTGCTTGATTTCTGGAGAATTGGACTTGATTCTTTGCTTGCTTTACCAAAACAGAAGTTCAATGAGATGAATGATGGAGGTTTAGAAGCATTAGATCTAAGAATTCAACCAGATGAAGTTGAATTTTAGATCTGAAAAAATTCGAAGAAAATGCAATTGCTTCTTTAGTGATGGCTATGGAAAGAATTCTGCAGCATTTCAGGTTGAATTAGGTATATGAAATGAAGGGAATGAGGTCTCTATTTATAGAGGAAGTGGCAAGGAGAATGTGATCAATCCGTGTGCATGGCATGTGGAGCTTCATTGAATGGGCTTGCATGATCATGCACAAGGCCCAAAAACAAATCCAAATGAGCTCTGAGCATCAGCCAAATGAAATTGGACGTGTGACTTGCAACGCAATTGCTTATGCACCAAGATTTCAAGTGAATTCCTCATTTGTACCTAAACATTCATCTCTTCGAAAGTCCCAATGGAAAAATCCAAACATGATCATGTGAGTAATGGTTGGAAAGGTCTTGATGTAAGGAACAATTGTTATGTTAGGAAAAAATCCATTTGGATTGTGGAAATTTATGAAATTTGAGTTTAAAGTGTGATGTGCGAAACATGTTAATGCAAGGTTTCTAAAATTGGCCAATTTTCAAGCCCCTCAGTTTTGATGATGCAAGCCTTAGATGGAAAAACCTCCAACATCAAAGTTGTAGATATTTTCAAGAAAATCAAAATGGACTTAAATTTTGCATCATTGGGGTCTTACAGCGCTTTCGGGTTTTCAATCCACCGAGACGCTCATTTTTGCCTAAGCCGCCCTTTCGGTTTTTCAACTTAGCGAGTTGTTCTTTTATTTTTAGGCGAAGTATTTCTTGACTTCATCTGCATTTATGGGACGAGTGAACTCTTCACCATCCTTAGTTGTAAGAATCAAAGCACCATTTAAAAAGGCTCTCTTAACAACATATGGGCCTTCATAATTGGGGTCCATTTTCCACTAGAATCTGATTTGAACAACAAGATCTTCTTGAGCACAAGGTCACCTTCTCTGAACATACGAGGTTTGACCTTCTTATCGAAAGCTTTCTTCATTATCTGCTGATATAACTAACCATGACACATGGCAGTCAATCTTTTCTCTTCAATCAAATTCAACTGGTCAAACCTAGTCTGGCACCATTTAGCCTTGGTCAACTTGGCTTCCATGATCACATGCAATGAAGGAATCTCAACCTCTACGAGGAGCACTGCTTCCATACCATACATAAGAGACAAAGGGGTTTCCCCTGTTGAAGTGTGGATGGATGTACGATACCCGTGCAAAGCAAATGGGAGAATCTCATGCCAATCCTTGTATGTGACAACCATCTTCTAAATAATCTTCTTAATGTTCTTGTTCGCAGCTTCAACAACCCCATTCATCTTGGGTCTGTAGGGAGAAGAATTATGATGTGCAATCTTGAAGTCTTTGCAAAGAGCTTCCACCATATTGTTATTCAAGTTCGATCCATTATCAGTAATGATCTTGCTTGGCACACCATAACGACATATAATCTGATTCTTGATAAACCTTAAAACAACTTGCTTGGTTACATTTGCATACAATGCCTCTTCAACCCATTTGGGGAAGTAGTCAATTGCCACCAAAATGAAACGATGTCCATTCGAAGCTTTGGGCTCAATCATCCCAATCACATGAATTCCCCACATGGAGAAAGGCCATGGGGAAGAATTAACATTTGATAGTGTCGGAGGAACATGAATCTTATCAGCATAAATTTGACACTTGTGGCACTTCTTCATAAATTTGCAACACTCAGATTTCATTATCAGCCAATAGTAACCTGCTCGCAACATCTTCTTCACCATTGCATGTCCATTGGAATGAGTACCAAAGGAACCTTCGTGCACTTCAGTCATCAACAAGTCTGCTTCGTGTCTATCCACGCATCTGAGCAAAACCATGTTGAAGTTTATTTTGTACAGTATATCAACATTCAAGTAGAAATTACCGGTTAATCTTCTAAAAGTCTTCTTATCTTTAAAATATGCCCCAGGCGGGTAAATCTGACTTTGGAGGAAACATTTGATGTCGTAATACCAGGGCTTCTCGCCTTTGACCTCTTCAAGAGAAAACACATGAGTTGGCATATCAAGACGCATTACAGACAAATTGGGAACTTCATTCTAATACTTTACCATAATCATCGATGCCAACGTTGCAAGAGCATCTGCCATCCAATTCTCATCTCGAGGGATATGATGAAACTCAACCTTTGTAAAGAAAGTTGAAATCCTCCTCTCATAATCTCTATATGGTATTAAACTGGGTTGATTTGTCTCCCGTTCACCCTTGATCTGATTCACAACCAAATCTGAATCTCCAAAGACATCCAAATACTTGATTTTGATATTCATGGCCTCTTCAAGCCCCATAATCCAAGCTTCATATTTTGCCATATTGTTTGTACACTTGAAAGTCAATCTAGCTGTAAATGGTAGATGCGTGCCTTGAGGAGTAATGATCATTGCCCCAATGTTATTACCATATTAATTAACAGCTCCATCAAACACCATGCCCCAACGGGAACCAAGTTTTGGCCCTTATTCAAGCAATGGTTCATCACAATCTTTCATTTTCAAGTACAAATTCTATTCATCAGGAAAATCATACTGCACTGACTGATAATCTTCAATTGGTTGGTGAGCCAAATGGTCATCCAAGATACTACCTTTGATCGCTTTCTGAGATCGATATTCGATATCATACTCTGATAGCAACATCTGCCAACCGGCAATTCCCCTAGTTAAAGCACGCTTCTCAAATATATACTTGATTGGATCCATTTTGGATATCAACCAAGTGGTGTGATTCATCATATATTGGCGCAGACACTTAGCAGCCCCAGCCAATGCGCAATAAGTTTTCTCAAGGATAGAATACCGAGTCTCACAGTCGGTGAACTTCCTACTGAGGTAGTAAATTGAAAATTCTTTCTTTCCAGTCTCATCTTGCTGACCAATAACACAACCCATACTTTCCTCAAGCACATACATGCGGACTTTTCCATCTTTCTTCAGAACAGGCACAATATTGGCCACCCATTGCGGATACTCGGCGGTTACAAGGAAACCGATGTCAGTCTGCTTCTGCACTTCCTCTTTGATCTTCACAACCATATCAGGATGCGTTCTTCTCAACTTTTGCTTGACTGGCGGGCATTCTGGCATCAACGATAATATATGCTCCAAATCTCAGAATCCAAACAAGACATGTCTTGATAGGACCAAGCAAACACATTTGAATACTCTTGAAGAAGATCAATTAACCCCTTCTTGACATCTGGACACAGTCGAGACCCAATCTTGACTTCCTTCACATCATCTTGACTAACTCGACTTGCTCTTCGAACGGATGAATGGTCTTTTCATCTTGCTCAAGAAGACGAGATAATTCATCACCCACTTCTACATCACTTTCCTCCTTGGCCTCAAACACAGGGAATTCAAAATTTGGAGAAGGAGAAGGATCATTATATTCATTGGGGTTAGGAACCAACCTGCATAATGATTTGATATTTTGATTTTAGAATAGTGAAATTTGTGACCAAATATTATGCAGATGGACAATTATATTATTTATTTATGTTTTTTGTGATTACCATTTTCATAATAAAGCAAAAAGTAAAAACAAACATTATAGATGTGGATGAATAGAATTAATTTTATTGATGATCAATTTGAAAATGCCCAAACGATGTTCACTTCTCTCTTAGGCATAGGAGAAGGATTTAAAAACATATAAAAGCAATTACTTAGATAGATGCAAAATAACAGGAATGTCAACAGCAGTCCAATTGTTGCAAGCCTTTCCAAGCGTCACAAAATTGGTGCAGTCTTCCTCTTCGTCATCCTCTAGCACAACAGCTAAGTGTTGTTCATTGCCATGAATGAACCCGCCGCTGTGGAAGCTAAGTTGCATATCTTCAGTCCTTGCAGATGATGCACCTTTTTGGAACCCCAAATCGGTTATGCCTTTATTGTCGGAGATTTCTACCATGCGCCCCCATTGATTAACATTTCCTTCTTCAACAATCTTCTGAGCATCTTTCAACGAGGACATAGGTGCCCCAACCCTCTTCTCATTAGCAATAGATAAGGCTTGGAACGGAGTTCCAACCTCATCCTCAGCTTCCACATAAGAGAAAGATGACAAATGGCTAACCAATAGCGCTTTCTCTCCGCCAACAATCACTAGCATGCCATTCTTGACAAATTTCAATTTCTGGTGCAGAGTGGAAGTAACATCTCCTGCCTCATGAATCCATGGCCTTCCCAATAAGAAACTGTAGGCCGGGTGGATATCCATTACTTGAAAAGTAATCTGAAAATCACTCGGACCTATCTTGACTGGAAGGTCCACTTCGCCAATAGCCGTCTTGCCATCATGGGTGCTCCTTGATAAGATAGCTTCAACAAAGTTGACTTCGGAAGCACATTCAGTGACTACCAGGTGTCAACAAGCACGTTTAACAAAGCGTCTTCCTTGCAATTCATCGAGATGTGCAAAGCCAGATTATGGTTTCTGCCCTTCTCATGGAGTTCTTCATCGCAAAAGCTGAGATTATTGTAAGAAGTGATGTTAGCCACAATATGGTCGAATTGATCCACAGTAACATCATGTTCTATGAACGCTTGTTCGAGAACTCTCTATAGTGCTTCTCTGTGCGCTTCGGAATTCATCAGCAGAGACAACACTGAAATTTTTGAGGGGCTTTGGAGCAGCTGCTCTACCATATTAAACTCACTCCTTTTGATTAGTTGGAGTACCTCATCATCATCATTGGGTTTTAGGTTGCTGGATTCACCAGACTTATCTTTTTAACATCCAATTGGGTCTACACTAGGCACTTTCACTTTCTTACTTACAACTGCTTCTTCTTTATCCTTTGGGAACACCGGCCCAAACACTCGACCACTACGGATCACCTAAGTAACATCAACAATGCTCACTACTGAACTAGTCATAGGTAACGAGACTTCTTGACCATCCTTCATCATTGTAGCATTATACTGATATGGCACAACTTTATCAGATGAATACGGGACTGAGCCCGCTAACCGTATTACCAACAACGATACTGATCTTTGATTGTTGCTGTTACTGGAGTCATACTGGATTACCAACCACACTTGTTGCTTGAAAACAGACACTATGACATTAACATCATCATCTACATGATGGGATTGAACAATTTAGATCATGCCTTCATCCATCAATCGTTGGATGTCTTTCTTCACAATTTCACAACCCATCGGGTTAACACTACAAGTAGCACAAGCATCATGGTCGTGCTCACATTCACTTACCAAACAAACATCCTTATGCATCCTCGAAGGACACCATACCACTCTTCATCAATTTTTGAACCTCCTACTTCAATGGATAACAATTTTCAATGTCGTGTCCAGGTGCTCCTTGATGAAAAGCATAACAGAGCTCAGGTTTATACCACCAAGGAAGTGGTTCTGGAATCTGTGGCGGGTTTCTTGGTTGAATTAAGTTCTTGAGAACTAAGGATGGATACAACTCTGCATATGACATAGGTATCGGGTCAAAAGATACCTTCTTCCTCTCAAAGTTTTGTTGATGATGATTGTTATTGGTATTGTTGTTGTTGTAGGTGTTCGTTCGTTGTTGCGGTTGTTGTTGTTGACGTTGGTGTTGTTGAATTGGTGTTGTTTGTTGATTAGAAAATATCGGGATAATGGAAGATACTTGATGATGATGGTGTTGATGGGATATTGGATTCCTTCTGATCTGAGGCCTCCTCTGCCTCCCACTGGAAATTGCATTTGTCTCACTATCCTTCTTCTTACCAAAATTGCTACCATATTTCTTGCTTGTTGATGCCTCATCTCTTGACAAACGTCCCTCTCAGACTCCTTCCTCAAGCCTCATCCCCATGTTTACCATTTCGGTAAAGTCACTAGGGGTACTAGCAATCATTCATTCATAGTAAAATGAACTCAAATTTTTCAAGAAGATCTTTGTCATTTCTTTTTCCTCCAACGGAGGAGTGATCTAGGCAGCCAACTCCCTCCATCGTTGCGCATACTCTTTGAATGTCTCTTTATCCTTCTGGAACATAGACCTCAGTTGGTCTCTATCTGGCGCCATGTCCATATTATACTTATATTGCTTGACAAAAGCCTCCCCCAAGTCATTGAAAGTGCGAATGTTGGCACTGTCCAATCCCATGTACCAACGAAGCGCAGCCCCGGTCAGACTATCTTGGAAGTAGTGAATAAGAAATTGATCATTGTCGGTCTGAGTAGACATCTTGTGAGCATACATCACAAGATGAATGAACGAGCAAGAGTTCCCCTTATACTTTTCAAAGTTACGCACTTTGAACTTCACCAGGATCTTGACGTTAGGCACCAAACATAACTCGACATCACTCTTTCTAAATAAATCTTTACCTCTCAGCGTCTTCAATTCCTTGCGCAACTCAATAAACTGATCCTTCATCTCGTCCATCTTTTCATAAACATTCGGACCCTCAGACAGCTCGGAATGATAGATGGTGTCCTCTACGCGAGGCAAGGTGTGCACAATGGGAGGTGGCACAAACATGACCGGGATAGATGCTGGCATGGAAGCAAAGGTAGGCGCAAAGCCTTCGGTCACAAAGTTGGACGGCATTCCCCACGGGAATCCAGCAGGCATAGTTGGTGCGAAGTGAGTGGGAGCAGCAGGCACGGTAGAGGTAACTACCTCTAAAATAACAGTCCTCGCGAGAGGAGTTGCAGGTGTTGGAGAAGATTGAATTTGAGCGGTAAGAATTGACTCCATCATGGCAATCAGGCGGGCGATCTCGTCCTACAGCTTTTTGTTCTCTTGCTCTAGGTGCTCCATGATTATTAGATGATTGGCTCTGATATTGTATCGGTGAGTCAGCTTTGCTAAGGCATAGAAGAAACACCAATCAGACATCTGGAGAAAACCTGCTTATGCAAAAGATGCATGAAATGCAATGCTTGATTATTTTTATTTTCAAGGAACTTACTATATCATTTGCAAATATATATTTAAATCGAAATTGCAACAATTCGATATGACCAAAAATATCTTTTCATTTATATAAATTGGAAGGATTACACTGAGTACAATTTCAGAAACCAAATGAAAAATACAAGAGAAAAGGAGACTAGTCATCCTAATGATCCCTAACAACAATGTCAGAAGATCTGGATGTAGGCGCGTACTTCCTTCGAATGCGACGGGTCTCGGTCTCAAAAGAAGCCTTCATCTGAGTCTTCTCGAGGACAAGTTGATCAACAATATTCTTCCAAGCAACAGAAGGCTAAGGCATACTAGAAGATGAAATCTCTGGCTCTCTCTGTCTCTTCATCACTCGGTCTTCAAGTAGCTCGATAAGCGCATCTTTCTCCTTAGACTCCAATTACAACTCTTCATGTTTTTTTCTCAAAGCACGAAAACGCTCTTCCCACATATCCTTCTCTTGCTTCATCTTGATGAACGCGTCTTCCAACTCCTCTAAATCTTGGTTAGGGAGAGTTAATGGCTCAACCATAACCATAGACATAGGTCTTTCGCAAGGATAAGGCATCTTGAACTCCAAAGCTCTCTTCTTCACACAAAGAGTGTAAACTTCCAAAGCTACACAATTGCACGGACCAAGCTCAGATCTTCCTTTCCTATGCACATTATGCCAAGCATGCACAATCCTCTGCTTCAAATGTTGGGGATCTTTACCCTCTTGATAGAAAAGACCTTCTAACAAAGTGTTATTAGGTTTTTCTCTCAAGGGGAACCCAAGTTGACGACGAGCCAAAGCAGGGTTATAGTTAATTCCTCCTTGTGTACCAATGAGAGGCACATTAGAGAATTCACCATAACTATCAATAATCTCCAAACTGCTTAAAGACGTATCATACTAAACTATATCCTCATTGGTGAGACACATAAGTCTCTGAGACCACCGTAGACATTGTTTGTTCTCCACAAAAGTAGGTGTCTGAGGCAAGTGCAAAATAAACCACTTGTACAGAAGAGGAATGCAACAGACAATCGTTCCACCACCTTTAGAATTTCTTAGATGCAAAGAGAAATACATATCACCCAACAAAGTAGGCACAATATTCCCAATCAAGAAAAGTCTAATGGCATTAACATCAACAAAATCGTCAATGTTAGGGAACAATGCTAATCCATAAATGAGCAACACAAAGATAGCTTCAAAAGCGTCCACACTACCGGCTTGAGAAAAAGCAGTAGCTTCCTTGATGAGGAAGTCATTTGGCAACCCAAATATCCCTCCTTTCTTCACCCAATGAGCCTCTATCTCAGACTTCTTCAAGTGAAGAGTTTCAACATTAATACTAGATCGGGGAATCTCCTCCAATCCACTAAAAGGCACTCTACTAGAAACAGGTATCCCCAAACAATGAGAATACTCCTCCAATGTAGGAACGAGCTTAAAATGTGGGAAAGTGAAACAACGGTAGAGAGGGTCATAGAAACGTACCATTACACTCAAGAGTCCTCCAACCACATCAGCAAATAAGATGGACAAAAGCTTCCCATGACGTTGTTTGAAGCCCAAAGGATCTAATACAAAAGATGCTAGCTTCCTTAACTCTTTCAAATCTGGACATCTTAAACTGTACTTCTTAGTGTTCCTTCGTCCATAGTCCATGGTCTGAAAATAGTTGCAAATAATACCTCAGTTCCTTGAAATTTACGTGTGATGAATGTTATGATGTGCATGAATGCATAAATGCAACAATCACAAATAAGGGATCACACACAAGGAAAACAAACAAAGGTCAAGGGATGAATCAAGTTATTGTCAAGATCAATCATCAATTTTGGTGGATTATGGTTTACACCTTATCAACACCTAAGTTCCATTGATATTGACAAGATTTGATTGGATCAATCAAGAATCAAGGGTTTGTTGTAAGTCACGAGCATGGAGTCTAGGTAAAAACCATCCCAAAGGAGTGAACTAAGGATAAAAACCTGTAGATCATGTTCTAAAAAGTTCCCATAGTCTTAATTCCATCTATCGGATATTACAGGTTAAGATGAATGACTCATCGACCCATAATATTCTCAAGAGAAACTCGTCTAAGTGTAGTACCGCGTAACAACTGTTATCAAGTCTACACCTGAACAGTCTCCACACTACGCCCTAAATAGGCCAAGAGGGGGTAAATGTTCTACGGTCCTCAGCTTCTCGGACCCGAATTAGAGATAGTAATGCCTAACCACAAATACTTGTGTGACATTTCCAAGTCTAAAAGAGTCTCCACTGAGCAAATGGATCTCAAGCCGAATTGTTAAGGACTACTCCACACAAGTCGAACATGACTATACCATCCCCCTATCTTAATTTCACTCAAGTTCGGGTTAGAACTTATCTCACCACTCAGAGATCACCAAGCACAACAAGCAAATTATATCACACATACATATATACAAACACAACATATATACAAATATATACACACAAAAAGTAGGCTAAACCCACTGGAGACTACTCCCCAGCAGAGTCGCCACTTAATTTCTGTAGCAGAAAATTCATGGTCATCAAGCTATGGATAAGCTAGAGATCAAATAACAAGAGGCACCACCACGCTTTTATTGTTTCCAAGGGAAAAGGGAAAAAGTACGAACAAAACCCAAAAGTAAGAAGTTTTCAAATCAAAACTAATAAAATGTCAGAGATTACAGGTAAGAGGGTTGGTTACACAGAGGGAAGGTATTAGCACCCAAAGTGTCCTAGGTACTCCTAGGAAGCCCTTTTTGTATGCATATGTATTTTATACAAAGTGATGTTTACAAACAAATAAAATGGGGGGATGAGAAAAGAATTCGTTAATTATATTTTTGTGTTTGGCAAGACCTTCGGTCTTGTGTCTACGTACCAACATAAAAATGAGGGATCAAAACCTCGTAGTTCGTGATACAAATTTCAAAGTGAAATTCTGGTATCAGATATAAGATGTCGAAGGTAATGTGACGACACTAATATCTGTTAACACACAAAGGATAAAGATGCAGAATGGTAAAGCAAATGACACAAGCAATTGTTAACCCAGTTTCGTGCAACTCGCCTACGTCTAGGGGCTACCAAGCCAAGAAGGAAATTCACTAAAATAGAATTAGTTCAAAGACTCTCCGTACACTTCAACAAGTTACAGTCTTTTTCACCTAATCTCTACCCGTGCAATTTCTACCTAAGCACTCTTAGATATGAGAACCCACTCACTTCCCTACAATCACACACGAGTGATTTTAAACAACAATCCCTTGAGAAATGAAAATACTTTTCAATTACACACTCTTGATTTTACTTCACAGTTTCAATCAAGAAGACACACTCTTGATCTTGCTTCACAACTTTGATCAAGAAGACACACACTCTTGCTTAACAGCTTTAGAGTGACAAATTACAACCACAAATCAGTCCAATTCAATCTTCAATGGATGACTTGAATGACCTACAAGTCTTACGACTAAACAGACACAAACCCAAGCTCTCTCTCTGTATTTCGCTCAGTCTTGGTTGTGTGTACAAACAGGTTTTCTAAGTCCCTTTTTATAGAAGCATTCAGCTGGGCTTGGACATCTTGAAAACCCTAAATCTATTTTCCAATCAAATCTTTTTATAACAGCTGGTTAGAATTCCTTGGAAAATAAGTAAATCAGGTTGTAATCCATGATTGAATGCGCCAGCTAATCAGATCTTCAATCATATAAAGATTGCCATTAATTATGCAATCATAAAACACCAAACATTCACACTGAATGTTCTTTGTACATGATGTCATGACATCGGGTCTGACATCCTGGAAAAATCCTGTATAATCCAATAATTCCTATTATAACTTCCAGCAGGTACAACCATATCAGATTCCATGACCTTGTGTATGTCATCTGAAACAATCCTGCATGAACATGTCTTTCATTTAAGCTCCAGCAGGTACATCCAATATCAGAAGCCATGGCTTTGTATGTGGCATTCTGAAACAATCCTGCATGCACATGTTCTTGAACTCCAGCAGGTACATAGGATATCTCATGTTAAGACATCACACATGACATCTTGTGTACACTCTTTGTTTTACCAAAATTGCTGCCAACACTAAGAATCAACAAACTCCCCCTTTAGCAAATTTTGGCTAAAACATATATATGTCCTTTTTGTTCACAAGGTAAACTATCAGCAGTTAAACAACTTAACAGTAGTTTAAACAACAGCAGAAGCAAATACAATTACTAGATATAGCTACTAGTAATACACACATGCACAAGGGTACTTCTCCTCCCCCTAAATCTGTGCAACAAAAACAGAATTACTAGTTATGGATGCAACTAGTAAGACACACAAATGCACAAGGGTACTCCTTCTCCCCCTAAATTTGTGCACTCATCAAATAACAGCTACTGTAACTCCAGTACCTGTACCAGCCAGAATGTCATTCTGACATCTGCTACAACATCATCAAATAACAACTATTGTAACTCCAGTACCTGTACCAGCCAGAATGTCATTCTGACATCTGCTACAACATCAGCACCTGTACACCATGTCATACATCCCCTTTGACATCTGTAAACAGAATACCATTCTGTTTTAACACATGTGCACTTCCTTCAATAATAGTTGTCCTCCAGATCAGCTACATACATCTCACAACTCCACAACTGCTTCCACACTCCACATCAACATATCTCCCCCTTTTTAGTCAAAATTGACCACAGGTGACCAATTAGACAAAATAAATATCAATTAGTCTATCAGAGAATGTCAGGACATATGTTATAACATTAAACATGTTAAAACATAATATTCAGGAAGTACAAACCATCATTATACACAGCTGTGATAGCTGAGATAATGAACAAATTCAAGGAACTCATCAAGAGCCCAAAATATTACAAAATAGGCATCAATGAGGACTGCCACACATTACACAATTTCAAAAACATCAAGAACTCCATATAGCAACAGCAGAACATCACCCAAAACATCAAACACCACAGCTTCACAGTCTTCACAACACACCTCATACAGTCTTCAGTCTTTAACAAACAGGAGGGGGAACCATCAATCAGAAGAAGTATCACCTTCACCTTCATCTTCACCTTCAGAGCCATCAGAGCTTTCAGAGCTTCCATTGGATTGTGCTTTTGCATCTGAACCCTTACCAACTTTCTCTATCTCCTCTTTTTCCAGGCTACAAATAAGAGCTTCCAAAGCTTCTTTTCTTGCCTTGGCCACCTTTATACCATTCTCCAATTCCTTACAGAAATCTTTTAGTTGGTCAATTAAGCTCCCTTGAGATGCAGGTTCCCTTCTGGCAGATGTCATGTCAACATCATTGACATGACTTCCCTCAAAAAGCTTATAGTGAATTGATAGAAGGTTCTTTCTCCTGCTTGGAATGTCAGTTGGACTTAGGGTGCCTGGTTGTTGACTCAGGATAATGCCACAAATAATGGATGGGAAGGCAATGGGCAACTTTACAGCATTTGTGGAGGCATGTCTGATGGTTTGATCAAACAAAAACTTTCCAAAATCATAGTTTATCTTAGTTCCAATTGCATGAAATATTCTTCCAAGAACAATGGAGATGGTAGAGATATGATTAGTAGGTACCCAATTAACGGAACCAATCTTGTGCAAGATGCCATACTTGACAGTTAATTTACTAGCTGATAGGTGTTTCCTACTAGGCCATTCCTTAACTTGGCCAGCTGTAATAATCCTACAGACCTCATTGTCTGTGGTCTCTAGATCTACCCCTCCATCAGTTCCTCTCCCTAGGAACTTGTTGATGATGGTTGGTGAAAGTTTCATACACTTACCCCTTACAAATGAGTAATATGTAATATGTACAAAAATGATAAATTGCATAAAAGTAAAGTGCAAAAAGTAAATGTTAATAGTTAGTGGTTAATAGTTAGTGTGTCATAAGGCAAATTTAGCGCTATGTTAAGCAATCGTAATTGGACTTATGTAGAAGTCACAACTATCTGAGGCCGGTCAATATTAATGTAGGCAATAACACAAGTTAGAAGTCTTGATTAGTGAACCAAGTTCCAACAACTTGCCATGCCAAAAGAAAAAGAGAATTGATCTCGTATTGGTTTAAGTCCTTTGCATGATTTAGGAAACAACCTATCCTTAATGCAAAGCCATTTACTTCATCAATTGATCAGGATGAATTAGATTTGGATCAAAGAAGATTAAGTCTCCCTAATCAATTCCAACTTATCAACCTTCAACTCATTGATCAAAAGGAAAGAAGAAGAAGAAGAAGGAGATGAATAATGGAAATGGAAATGGAAAGAAAGAAGTGCATTAAATGAAATAAAATGTACCAATCAACATGTGTTGACCAATGACATTGAGAATCATGGTCAAACAATCAAAAATAAAAGTGAGATGAAGATTGGAAGTCAAGAAATGAACAAAATATTTTTGGCATTTTTTAATATTAAAAATAAACTTGAATTAAAAACAAAAGAAAGGTCAAACTTCAAAATCACTTCAAATCAACTTTGAAAAGTCCAAGTGATTTATCCCAAGTTCAACAAGGTCAAACAAAGTTTGACAAAAGTTTCAGCATTTTTAAAAGTCAGAAACTATTTTTAATCAATTAAAAATGAATAAAAATAACCTAATTGAACTAAAATCTCAAATAAATCTCAAATCAATTAAAAAATTGATGAGAATATTTTTCATAGATCCATCATCATTCAAATAGGTTAGGAAAATATTTTTGTATTTTTTGAATATCAAAAACTATTTAAAATGAATTAAAAATAACCAGAAAAGAGAAAATTCACAAAAAATGTCAAATGACAAAATAAAAAATATTAAAAATCATTTTTAAAAACTAGGATTAAAATGGAGAAGAATGCAATTAGTCCCATATTTTTTGGATTTAAAATGAGTGAGATATGATTTTTTGAAATAAAATGGAATTAAAGAAAATAAAACAGAAATTGAGAAAATAGAAAAAAGGAGAGGCATCAGATCTAAGCTCATTAATTGAGCTGGCACAGCCAAAGGTGGAGAGACGCGCGTGCACCATAGGCCTTGGTAAAATGAGACACACACAGCATTAAAATAAGTCATATCAATGGAAGGCTGTGATTGCATCTGGGAAAATGAATGAACGATCCAGATTAAATCTGGAGACCAGACGGTGGCCAGCGCCACCGTCTTCTCCGGCCACGTTCAAAAGTTGCAGAGCAAAAAATGGTCACCAAATGGCACGATCCATACACCAAAATGAAGTTGGGGTGATGTACATCACCCCTGTAACCTTAGTTTTTGCTCAAGATTCTTATAGAAGAACTAGGTGTTCAATCTGAAATTCATCAATTCAAAAAATTAAAGCCACCACTGGCTTGCCTCTCATATGAGGACTTCAGAAATGCAAATGGACACAAGCAACATACAATATTCAGTGAGATTCGAAGCAAATAAGTTTGAACATCAACCTTCTAAATGCATATCTGTGGAGCACGATCCTTCACCACACTTGCTTGCAGCTTGTTCTGGAGATGAAAATGAGGCAAGGCTAAGGAATTCGAGTCCAATAATCAACCAAGGAAGTTGAGAATTGGATCTGAAAATTTCAAGTGAGAAAGCAAAATTCCTTTAGAGTATGGTTTGGAATGATTTCTGCAGCATTTCAGGTTGATTCAAGGATGATATTTGAATGAGGCAAGGCATGTATTTATAGTTGAAATGGATGTAAGCAAGTGAGTAACTCGTGTGTGCATGAAGTTGGGTCCTCGATGCATGGGCCTGTACAGGCGCATGTGAGGCCCAAAATCAAGTGCAAATGCAAGTTGATATCATACCAAATTGAAATGGACGTGTACTCTGAGTTGCAATGGCTTGTGCATGGAGATTTAACATGGTTTTCCAAAAATGCACATAATCTTCCTTTCTTCGAAAATGCCTCTTATCAAAATGAAACATGGCCTTGTGGGTAATGGTTGGAAAGGTCTTGATGTAAGGAACAAATGTTATGTTGGACCAAAAATCATATGAAGTGTGGAAATTAGTGAATTTTAAGTTTAAAGTGTAAGGTGCAAAGCATGCAAAGGTGAGGTTTCCAAATTTGGCCAATGTTCAAGCCCCTCTGTTTCAATGATACAAGCTCCAAATGAAGCAACCTCCAACATCAAAGTTGTATATCTTTTCAAGACAATCAAGATGGACTTAAATTTTGAATCATTTGGATTTTTGATGAAAGAGTTATGGGCACTTGAAGTTGGCTTTTTTGCCTTTCAATGCATTTGGTCCAAAGTGACCTATAATGTTTTGCATTATAACATGTAATTCCTTTGAGATTTTGAAATTTTGTTCAACATAACATTTGAAGTAGACATCGTAAGCTTTCCAATGCATTTTATCCCACCTCAAAATCATAAAAAAGGAATGAGTTATATTCTTGGGAAGTTGAACCAAAATTAGGGTTTTAGTCAAAATGACCTATAATGTCTTGGGATGGATGATGACCTTCCAAGCTTCAAATAAATTTTTGATGAACATGAAAGTTGTTCATATTGTCCTTAAGAACAGTTTTTCTTTTGGAATCATCTCCATTTTACCAACACATAAAACGTTAGGTCTTAGTGCGTTTCAAGATAGTCAAATGAATTGACTGCTCAACTTCTCAAGTCCACAACCCATATCTTGATGAATTGATGATTGAGGACACTCAAATTAGTTCAAATATGCATGAAATGATGAATTAAAGAACTTCCCTTGATTTTTTTTAACCATGGGCTGAGGTTGCTTCATGAGCAAGGCATTGTGGTACAGAGATGAACCAGGGTTTCCTTGAGAAACAAAACCTCAAACCCTTTGACTTACTTTTATCAAAATGATGAATTGAGATGCTAGGGAGGCATATTTGATGAATGAGAGCTTTGGGAACCATTACATGCTTGCTATCATCTTCACTTGGGCATATCTCTGCACAAAGGATCTCCTTGAAACTCTTGACCTTGTGATTGCTCAAGCTACAAACAAAAAGGTTAGTGACATATTTTTGTGTTTTTTGTTAGTAAACAAAATAATAAAAGAAATAATATACAATTCAAGCATGCTTGGTGATCTCAAACCACTCACAAGGATATCCCACCCAAAAGCAAAGGGAACCAAGATGCTCATGATCCTTGAGGCTTTGCAAATGCAATGTTATGATGCCATGAGGGACCTTAGGGCCAAAATTGGGGTCTTATAGATGCCCCTATTTAAGGTCGTTCTAGCCGGAGAAGTGAAGGTTAAAATCTTCGTCTCGACGAGGTAGAATGGGCTTAAATAATAACAAAGAGACGAATTTTGGTCCCTAAGAGACCTCATGATGCAAATGTATGTATGCAAAAGGTAACACTCTGTGGGGATATGTGTCCACAAAGAAGAAAAGAAATCAGGGGAAACTGACAGTCCATATGAATGATTCACTCCATAGGATAGAGACTCTGGGGACTCTTATGGGGATAAGAAAGGATAAAAACGCGTGAGCAGGGCACGACTCAAAGTTTGGGGAGCAGAATTCCAAAGGGAAAAAAATCCATTGGAAAGACCTGAGCTGACTCAAAAGCACATGTATTGGGGAATGTGCCAATACAACATAAATTATCTTTAACAGATACTTCGGATAAAAACCCGGACTCCAGATGGGGGCAATCCACTAAGGGACTGCGCTGGGGAGAAATATCCAAACAGAACTCTCCTGGGGAAGCAAAGGGATGAGGTATTACCGGTTACTGGGTAATAAGCTCAAAGAGACATGTGATCTGAACACCGGTACAAGGGTGAGAGAACAACATGCTCGGGAAGAATGAATATCTAAGACCGGTATAAGGGTGAGAGATATCAAACATCCAAAATCATCTAAGGAAGACCTAAAAAGGTATACTTCAGCTCAGGAAAATCTGACTCCACAGGGGATAAAAAGTCATAATAGGGAGCAGAAGGAAGGAACACCAGGGATACCGGTTACTGGGCATATAATAGGTGACCAACCAAAGCGTGAATTGGGGAATATTCCTAAGACACTCATCATCCAAAAGAGGGCTAAAAGAAAACTCGATTATAGGATGGACATTCGATTCCGAAAAAAGGAATACGAATCTTACTCGACTGGGGAAGAACAAAAGGGCTTCGACCAAAGAGTGCATGAGATATATTATCTATTACCGTCAGAACGTAGATAATATACTCGCATGGAAGATTATCCACAACCGGTTACCGGGTTAATAAAGGATAAATCGACCGACAAAGAAAAGGCATCGGGATACCGAAACTAGGTATATAATGATGACCAATCCGGGGGGAGAAACAATTGTTACCAACAACAAAGGGTAGACGAGAGATGACTCGCTGGGGATAAATTGCTTGATCAAAGCAATTATCCAAAAGATGAGGGAATATCAATATCGAATATTGGATAAAGATAACCGTCAAGGAGGGGATTACATCTACCGGATATTGGGTAGAAAACCACGGAGAAGTAACCGTCACCAATTAAGGACGAGCAAAACAGTTACTCTGCAAAGGGGATACAAGTAGGGTTTACAACTACTGGTATAAGGGTAGAAAACCACAGACTCCGCCGGGGATGAGAGGAACGATTACTGGTTACTGAGCAAACATTCATTTAAACTACGGGGAAGTGCAAGGAACAGCCAAAAGGGGCCAATCTAGGATCAAACTAGATGGGCACACTGAAATAAAACTTGTCCCTATGAGGATATAACTCAATGGAGAATTCCATCCCAATATATTTGTTGGGAGGAAACAGAAACAACCATCATCCACGAGGGTATAACTCAGTGGGGAATACGGGAGGAAAGATAAATACTTTCTGCTTATGGGCCCGACTCTACATGGGGATATCAGACACTAACAGCTGCTTGGGGAAACATAACACCCTCAAACAAGAGATAGCAATCAAAGATATATGGCAAATAATGCGTCATGAACATTTGAATGCTATCAATGTGCACATATGCATGGTTTATGTATGATGAATGCTGACAAACAGACATTTCTAACACCAACAGGTCCAACGAGCGAGTACACAAACATCCGGTCCTACAAAATGTCTCATCTTCGTGAATCTTACCATCCTTGGGAGAGCACTGAAGATATCCTCAGTATCCCCTCATCTTCGTGAATGTTCACTTTGTTTAAAACAAATTATGAAAGATTTGAGTAAAACAATTATATTTTTTGAATTAAAACATGCAAAACATTTGTTGAAATAGAAACAAATAAGAGTGCAAATAATTGGATAAAGGCTCAAATTTATTTGATGGAATGGTAGTCTGCAAATGACAAGACTCCATAGATCTTTTCAAATTTGAAATTGGTGATATATATTGGAAAAGGGCTACATTGAACTAATGACCATTTCTCCACCAATTCTGAATCTGATGTATTTGAAGCTTTGGTTGATGATGACTGAGCGAGAATCTCTGATGGACGACAGTTGTAAAGCAAAGTCTTGTCAAGATGCAGTTACTTGCCAGATCCCTATTTTTGCCTAGATTGCCCCAGGGTGAGGTACTCAATCTAGCGGGATATATTCATCACATTTTTTATGTCTCTAACTTTTTCCTGGATCGCCCTTTCGGGTTTTCAATCCACCGAGACGCTCATTTTTTCCTAAGCCGCCCTTTCGGGTTTTCAACTTAGCGAGCTATTCTGTTTTTTATTATTTAGGCGAAGTATTTCTTGACTGCATCTGAATTCACAGGACGAGTGAAATCCTCCCCATCCATAGTTGTAAGTATCAAAGCACCGCCTGAAAAGGATCTCTTAACAACATATGGACCTTCATAATTTGGAGTCCACTTCCCCCTGGAATTGGGCGCGAAAGACAAGACTTTCTTGAGCACAAGGTCACCTTCTCGGAACACACGAGGCTTGACCTTCTTATCAAAGGCTTTCTTCATTCTCTGTTGATATAACTGACCATGGGACATGGCAGTCAATCTCTTCTCTTCTATCAAATTCAACTGGTCATAACGACTCTGAACCAATTCAGCATCAGTCAACTTGGCTTCCATCAAGACTCTCATTGATGGGATCTCCACCTCTACTGGGAGCACAACCTCCATGCCATAAACAAGAGAGAAAGGGGTTACCCCTGTCGAAGTGCGGACAGAAGTACGATATCCATGCAAGGCAAATGGCAACATCTCATGCCAATCTTTGTACGTAACAACCATTTTCTAGATAATCTTATTGATATTCTTATTAGCAGCTTCAACAATACCATTCATCTTGGGTCTGTAAGGAGAAGAATTATGATGCGCAATCTTGAACTCACTACACAGTTCTTTCATCATCTTATTATTCAAGTTAGATCCATTATCGTTAATGATCTTATCGGGCACACCATAGCGGCATATGAGTTGATTCTTGATAAACTTCACGACCACCTGCCTGGTCACATTTGCATATGACGCCGCTTCAACCCACTTGGTGAAGTAATCAATTGCTACGAGAATAAATCTATGACCGTTGGAGGCTTTCGGCTCTATCATGCCAATCATGTCAATTCCCCACATGGAGAAGGGTCATGGTGATGAAATCACATTCAGAAGTGTCGGAGGAATGTGAATCTTATCCGCATAAATTTGACACTTATAGCATTTCTTCACATATTTGCAACAGTCAGACTCCATTGTCAGCCAATAGTAGCCTGCTCTCAATATCTTTCTAGCCATGGCATGTCCATTGGAATGAGTACCAAATGAACCCTCATGGACCTCAGTCATTAACAGGTCTTCTTCGTGTCTATTCACGCATCTGAGCAGCACCATATCAAAATTTCTTTTATAAAGCACATCGCCATTGAGGTAGAAACTGCTTGACAATCTCCTCAAAGTCTTCCTATCTTTCACAGATGCCCCAGGCGGGTAAATCTGGCTCTGAAGGAAACACTTGATATCATAATACCACGGCTTATCATCTTTCACTTCCTCCACTGAAAACACATGAGCTGGTCTATCCAAGCGCATCACAGTGATATTGGGAACTTCATTCCAAAGTCTGACTACAATCATTGAAGCAAGAGTAGCAAGAGCGTCTGCCATCCGATTCTCATCTTGAGGTATATATGATGGAAGTCAACCTCAGTAAAGAACGTTGAAATCCTCCTCGCATAATCCCTATATGGAATGAGACCAGGCTGGTTCGTTTCCCATTCACCCTTAATCTGATTAACAACGAGGGCCGAATCACCATAAACATCAAGATGCTTGATCCTAAGATCAATGCACTCTTCCAATCCCATAATACAGGCCTCATACTCAGCCATATTATTCATGCAATTGAAAGTTAGCCTTGCTGTAAAACGAATATGTGTGCCCTGAGGAGTAATAATCACTGCCCCAATACCATTTCCATACTGATTTACAGCGCCAGCAAACACCATGCTCCATCTGGAACCAGGCTCTGGCCCTTCATCGAGCGTAGGCTCATCGCAATCTTTCATTTTGAAATACAGAATCTCCTCATCTGGGAACTCATACTGAACTGACTGATAATCCTCAATTGGTTTATGTGCCAAATGGTCAGCCAAGATACTACCTTTAATAGCCTTCTGAGCTCGATACTCGATATCATACTCAGATAACAACATCTGCCAACGGGCGATCCTCCCAGTTAAAGCAGGTTTCTCAAAGATATACTTGATTGGATCCATTTTGGATATCAACCAAGTCGTATGATTTAACATATACTGGCGTAAGCGCTTAGCAGCCCAAGCCAAATCACAACATGTCTTCTCAAGCATTGAGTATCGAGACTCACAATCAGTAAACTTCTTACTCAAGTAGTAGATGGAATACTCCTTCTTTCCTGATTCGTCCTACTGACTAAGGACACAACCCATTGAGTCTTCAAGAACAGTCAGATACATAATCAATGGTCTCCCTTCAATAGGCGGAGACAGAATTGGAGGCTCAGACAAATATTCTTTAATATTGTCAAAAGCTTTCTGGAAATCCTCGGTCCAATCATGAGACTGATCTTTCCGAAGGAGCTTGAATATCGGCGCACATGTGGCAGTCATGTGGAATATGAATCTAGAAATATAATTCAAGCGGCCAAGAAAAGCTCGGACTTGCTTCTCAGTTTTGGGCGCAGGCATCTCTTGTATTGATTTGACCTTTGCAGGATCAACCTCAATACCTCTTTCACTGACAATAAAGCCCAATAACTTGCCGGAACGGACTCCAAATGTGCATTTGTTGGGATTCAGACGAAGCTTATACTTCCTTAAATGCTGAAAAAGCTTCAACAGGTGCTCTACATGTTCAACTTCCGTTCTTGACTTAGCAATCATATCATCAACATATACTTCGATCTCCTTATGCATCATATCATGAAACAAGGTAGTCATAGCTCGTTGGTACGTGGCTCCGGCGTTCTTCAAACCGAAGGGCATCACTCGATAACAGAATGTTCCCCAAGGTGTGATGAGTGTTGTCTTCTCCATATCCTCAGGTGCCATTTTGATCTGATTATATCCGGAAAATCCATCCATAAATGAGAAGACCTTGAATTTAGATGTATTATCTACCAACATATCAATATGTGGTAGAGGGAAATCATCTTTCGGACTAGCTTTATTCAAGTCTCTATAGTCCACACACATTCGGACTTTTCCATCTTTCTTAGGCACGGGCACAATATTGGCCACCCATTGAGGATATGTAGAAGTCACCATAAACCCCGCATCAATTTGCTTCTGAACTTCCTCCTTGATCTTTACTACCATATCTGGATGAGTTCTTCTGAGCTTCTGCTTCACGGGCACGCACTCAGGCTTCAAAGGCAAGAAATGTTGCACGATATCAGTATCTAGACCACGCATGTCTTCATATGACCAGGCGAATACATCGACGTATTCTCGTAGCAACTTAATCAACCCCTTCTTAACAGACTCTTCCAGGAGTGCCCCAATCTTCACTTCTCCCACACAATCCTCAGACCCCAAGTTGACTGTTTCCAGATTCTCAAGATGCGGCTGAATGATTTTCTCTTCATGCTCAAGTAGACGGGTAATCTCATCAGGAATCTCTTCAACATCATCTTCTTCTGCCTCAAATACAGGGAATTCAAAGTTGGGAGATGGTGTTGGATTATTATGTTCAATGGGTTTGATCAACCTGCATAATGATTTTGGATATAAAGAAATTTTAGAACTCAAACAAGGCAAATCATTATGCAAATATAAAAGATTGATTTTATTCTTATTTTTAGGGTTTTTTTGTGATCACCAATTTCATGCAAAAGCGAAAAGGGAAAATAATTGGAAAAACAAACATTTAACATGCATTTATTGAATGAAAATATCATTGAATTTATGCCCCAACAATGTCATCACTCTTCCTTTTGGCATGGGAGAAGGGTTTTCAAACATAATGAACATTACTTCGACTTATGGATAACTGTTGGAATATCCACAGCGACCCAATTATTGCAGACCCCTCCAGGGATGATGAAATTGCCAGAATCCTCTGTATCCTCTTCCAAAATGGCAACAACCTCTTCATTTTGACCGGTGTGGATGAAACCTCCACTCTTGAACAGACCTTGCTCGTTGAAAGCACCAGAAGAATACCCTATGCCAGCCCGGGACTTGTTGTCTTCCAACTTTATCATTTTCCCCAAACCAGTAGTTGCACCATGCTTAATGGCCAACTTCGCATCTTTGTAGGAAGCAAATGAAGGAGTTATCTTCTCAATAGGTTCAGCAATAGATAAAGCTTGGAATGGAGTTCCAACTTCATCCTCAGCATCTATATATGAGAAAGAAGATAAGTGGCTAACCAGGAGAGCCTTTTCTCCCCCTACCACCACCAGTTTCTTATTCTTCATAAACTTCAGTTTCTGGTGTAGCGTGGAAGTCACGGCGCCAGCCTCGTGAATCCATGTTCTGCCTATGAGACAGCTATACGATGGGTGAATATCCATAACCTGGAAGGTAATCTGGAAATCACTTGGTCCAATTTTGATTGGGAGATCAACTTCACCAATCATAGTCTTGCGAGACCCATCGAAAGCCTTCACAACCACTCCACTCTGCCTCATGGGAGGCCCTTGATATGACAACTTCGAAAGAGTGGTCTTTGGCAATACATTCAATGATGACCCGGTGTCCACCAATACATTGGACATGGTGTCATCTTTGCAGCTCATAGATATATGTAATGCCAAGTTGTGGTCTCTTCCCTCCTCGGGGAGATCAGCGTCACTAAAACTCAGGTTGTTACAAGCAGTGATGTTTGCAACAATGCTATCAAATTGCTCTATCGTGACGTCTGATCCACGTACGCCACATCCAACACCTTCTGTAGAGCTTCTCGGTGTGGTTCTGAATTCAAAAGTAATGATAACACAGATATTTTGGATGGCGTTTGTAGAAGTTGGTCTACAACGTTGTATTTGCTCCTTTTGATGAGCCTCAGCATCTCATCACAATCTTCTTTCGTATTGTCACTCGGGCCAAAAGAAGCAGGAGTTTTCAACACGGAGGAGGGCTTAACAACAAGTGTCGGATTCGGAGTGCTCACAGCGTTCCCAATCAGGCGTTCAACAAAGTCAGCAATAACACTTCCTCTAGCATCATCTTGAGGCTTCAACGGTGCTTAAAATACACGACCGCTACGGGTCAAACCACTGACATCAGCAATGTTAACAACAGATAAAGAGGGCAAGGACACCTCTTTCCCATCTTCCACTGCTACAGGATTGTAGTGATATGGAACCGCTTTCTCAGAAGAGTACGGTACAGGACCGGCAGGCTTGATGGTCAGAACTGGAGAAACCTTCTGCTTGCTACCATCGTACTTGATGACAACGGGCTCAGGTATCCGGAATACCGGAGAAATTATATTAACCTCAAGAGCATCTTCATCAACATTCCTATTCTGAAGGATCTCAATGACTCCCTCGTCCAACATCTCTTGGACATCTCTACGCAACTGGTGACAACCTCTCTGATTAACAGAACATACTCGGCATCTATCGTGATCGTGCTCATAATGACTATAATCACACAGCAAGCGATGCATCTCAACCAACGATTGTCGGATATGACTGACATATTTAACCTTGTACTTGCAAGGGCAGCCCTGGACCATATTGACAGACTTCCCATGCTCGGGCAATGGGTTCTTCTTCACATTTGGACCTACGTCCTCGAAACACAAAATCCCACTTCTCACAAGGTCTTGCACCTTGGTCTTCAAGGGATAACAATTCTCCACGTCATGTCCGAGAGCACCGGAATGATACACACAGTGAAGCTCAGGCTTGTACCACCACTGGGGGTTAGCAGGTATAGCGGGAGGGTCTCGCGGAGTAATTAATTTTCTATCGATCAGAGATGGATAGAGTTCAGCCTAAGTCATCAAAATTGGATCGAAGGTGACCCTCTTCCTCTCATAGTTGGCAATGGCATTATTGTTGTTGTTTCGAGGCTGGTAGACCTGCTATTGCGGACGCTGTTGTTGTTGATATTGCTTAGTTTACGGTGGTTGATAATGTTGAGCTTCCCTGAAAACAGGTGCTATATGAACCACCTGATGTTGATTGTTGACCGGGTGAGCAATCTTCCTCTTCACAGAGGGTCTTCTTTTGACATGGGAAGACACAGAATGTGTCTCTCCTTCCTTCTTCTTCGCAAAGCTTCCATATCTCTTTGCTGAAGAGCCTTCATCTCGGGTCAAACGTCCTTCACGAACCCCTTCTTCCAGTCTCATTCCCATATTCACCATCTCGGTGAAGTCTGAGGGAGCACTGGCTATCATCTTCTCGTAATAAAACGAGCTCAAGGTCTTCAAGAAGATCTTGGTCATCTCTTTCTCTTCAAGGGGAGGCACTATCTGAGCTGCCAATTCTCGCCACCTCTGGGCATACTCTTTGAAGGTCTCCTTATCCTTCTGCGACATTGCCCTCAACTGATCACTATCTGGAGCCATATCCATATTGTATTTATATTGCTTAACGAAGGCTTCGCCAAGATCGTTGAAAGAGCAGATGTTAGAACTCTCCAAACCCATGTACCACCGAAAAGCGGCACCGAACAGACTGTCCTGGAAATAATGGATGAGCAGTTGATCATTATCAGTTTGTGTTGACATCTTGCAAGCATAGTTCACAAGATGGCTGAGTGGGCATGTGTTTCCCTTATATTTCTCAAAATCAGGCACTTTGAATTTGACGGGAATCTTCATGTTGGGCACAAGGCACAACTCAGCAGCACTCTTACCAAAGAGGTCCTTCCCTCTCAGAGTCTTCAGTTCCTTGCGAAGCTCAAGGAATTGGTCTTTCATATCATCCATCTTCTCATAAACATCTGGGCCCTCATATGGCTCAGAATAGTAGATGGTGTCTTCAACCCTCGGTAACGTGTGCACAACGGGAGGTGGCACTGAAAGGACCGGGCTAGATGCCGGTAAAGAAGCAAGAGTAGGGGTGAAACCCTCAGGCATGAAATTGGCAGGCATTCCCCACGGGAACCCGGCTGGCATAGATGGCGCAAAATGAGCAGTCGCAGCAGGCACAGTAGAAGCTACGATCTCAGAAATGACCGTCCTCTGGGGAGGAATTGAAGGTGTTGGAGAAGATTAGCTCTGAGCGGCCAAAAATGACTCCATCAGGGCAGTCAACCTGGCTACCTCCTTTTTCAGCTCGCGGTTCTCTTGTTCTAGATGATCCATCAGTCTTGCTAAGTTGGCTCCGGTGTAGTACCGGTGAGTCAGCTTGTCTTCAAAATAAATGAAGAACACAGAGTTAAACCATAGGATAAGAGGCCTGGAACAAAACCTGCTTATGCACATGATGCATGCAATGCTTGTGCATATGATTTGTTTTTTGTTTCAAAGGAACTTTTAGAGTTCTATTTACAAATTTTGGGGAAATATTACATTTGTATCACATAATCTCATCAATGATATTTGGAAAATATTTTTACACCAAAGAAGTACGGCATTGGTAACCAAGATACAATATAAGAGAAAAGGAAAATGGTCATCCTATGGATCCCTAGAAACAAATCATCTAAAGCTCGGGATACGGGAAGATGAGATGCACGAAGCCTCTTCACCTCCTCTTCATAGGCTGCCTCCATATCTGCCTTCTCCTTGGCGAGTCGATCATACTTCCTCTTCCAGAACCTAGAAGACTGAGGAAGTAAAGAAGTCCATGCATCATCAGGATCATCAATGACTTGATGCTCAAGAAACTCAATCAAAGCATCTTTCTCCTTAATCTGCTGAAGCAACTCTTCTCGTTCACGGATCCAAGCACGTGAACGGTCTTCGTCTTTCAACTCCTCTACTCCTTGATTAGGGAGGGTTGAAGGCCCAACCATAATCATAGGTCTAGGTCTTGGATACTCGTGAGGCATGAGATACTCAGAATCTCTCTTCCTCACCCAAGCAGTGTAAGGTTCCAAAGTGACACAATTCTTCAGACCTAGCTCCTTCCTTCCTTTCTTATGAATCTTGCGCCAAGCGTGGACCATCCTATCTTTCAAGCCTTGGGGATCTTTACCCTCCTGAAAAAACACACCCTCCAACAGAATGTTATTGGGTTTATCCTTTAGGGGGAACCCAAGCTGACGACGTGCCAAAACAGGGTTGTAGTTAATCCCACCACATGTACCAAGAAGAGCCACATTGGAGAATTCACCACAAGAGTCAATAATCTGCACACCATCATACACACGATTGTACCAAAAGATATCATCATTAGTGAGAGACATAAGTCTCGTGGACCACCGTAGACATCCCTTGTTCTCCTTGAAAGCGACCGTCTGTGGTAAGTGCGAAATAAACCAGTTATACAACAGAGGAAAACAGCACAGAATGGCACCACCACCCTTTGCATTCCTCATATGCAAAGAAAAATAAGTGTCACCCAACAGAGTCGGAACCGGATTAAGAGTAGAGAAAATCCTAATAGCGTTCACATCTACAAACTTGTCGATGTTGGGGAATAACACTATCCCATAGATGAGAAGTACAAATATGGCCTCAAAGGCGTCCTCACTCATGGCCTTCCCATAAATAGTAGCTTGAGCAATGAGGAACTCAGAAGGGAGACCTTGAATTCCACCTTTGGTAGTCATATGAGCACCAACCAGAGATTCATCTATATGCAACATGTCAGCTATCTCTTGAGAAGTAGGAACACTCTCTAAGCCACTGAACGGCAACTGATCCAGGATAGGTATACCCACAAGATAAGCATATTCCTCAAGCGTAGGCAAAAGCTGGAAATCCGGAAACGTGAAGCAATGATACAAAGGATCATAAAACTACACCAATACGCTCATCAATCCTTCATCTACCTGAGTAGTCAGAAGAGGAAGAATCTTCCCAAAACGGGCTTTGAAACCCAAAGGATCTAATACATAGGATGTCAAATTCCTTAGCTCTTTCAAGTCCGGTTGTCTGAACCTGTACTTCTTTGTATTCCTTCTTTGTCTTTCCATGTCTGAAAATTTTGCAAATAGACCTCTTAAGTTCCTTGAAAACTTTCTTATTATTTTGATGATATGGGTGCAAATGGGTGCATGAATGCATGAATGCAACAATCACACTCAAGGATCAAACAAAGCACACCAAACAAAGGTCATGGGATGGATCATGTTATCCTTAATATCTATCATCCATTTTGATAGATTATGGTTTACACCTTATCAACACCCAAGTTCCATTGATATTAAGGATACATGAACGGATCAACCATGAATCAAGGGTTTGTTGCAAGTCACGAGCATGGAGTCTTAGTTAAGAACCACCCAAAGGGAGTGTACTAGGGCTTAAACCTGCCAAACATGTTCTACAAGAGGTTCCCGTAGTCATCATCCCATCTTTCGGATATTATCGGAGAAACGACTACTCGTATTCCAAAACTATTCTCAAGAGAGACTCTTATGAGTGTAGTATCGCGTAACAATCGTATCAAATCTTACACTTGAACGACTTTCGCACTACATCCTAAGAATAGGCCAAGATGGGTTTGGTAAACTAAGGTCCTTGGCTTCTAAGTTATATATTGGAAAGAGTAATGTCTAACCACAACTTACTTGTGTGACATTATTGATCCCAACATGACCTCCACCAAGTGAATGGGATTGCAAGTCAACTTGCTAAGGAATAACTCCACACAAGTCAACAAGACTATGTCATTCTCCTATCCTAAGTGCACTCGAGTTCGGGTATAGAACTCATCTCACAAAGATCACCAAGCACCAAAGGAATTAATATTCAAGCAATTCAATCATTAGACACAATACAGTAATCCCAAATTGCACAAAAATATGTCACAAAACAAATATACAATACAGTACAACACATATGAAAAGTAGGCAAAACCCACTAGGCAAATCATATCCCCAGTGGATTCGCCACTTTTATGTAGCGTGGTATTCGTTACCATTAGAGATATTGACTAAATCCAAGGCAAACCATACAAGTCGAGTCGCCACCGCACTTCTATTTATCCAAAGAAATGGTTAGAAAGCGAACAAAAACCTAAAAGCTTTATCGAATCAAAAACTAGTAAAAATGTCAGAGATCTGGGTAAGGGGGTTGGTTATGCACTGGGAAGGTTTTAAGCACCCAAAACATCCTAGGTACTCCTAGGGAGCCGTTTTCACATTTGTTGTAAGGTTAGTATTTTGTGAAAATTTATTTGTGCAAACATGATTGAAGAGATGAGAAAAGAATATACAAGTTTATTTACATTTTGTGTTTGAATGGATGAACCCAATTTCCTACGTACCATCTTAAAAAAGATTAGGATCAAAACCTCATAGTTCGGGGTAAAAATCTCAAAATGAGTGAGTGGATTGATTGGTCCAAAAGCCTTAAGGTCTTTTGTTATCCAAAGGAGAAAACTCAACCTAAAACCACAAATCCACCATGTGAGGATAGCTTCAACATGCTAGTGAGGGGTTAACCCTATAATAAGCATGGAAGACTCATTGTCCATCACTAAGGATATAGGTGAGTATTACATCTACCACAAGGATAACTCAAACCTAATAGCTAAAGGTTATGAAAATTTTGATAAAAGGGGTGGCCATTGAAACCACAAAAAAGTATTTGAATGGGTTATATTTACCAATGAAAAGTATTTACAAAATGGTCCAAGTTGACTTAGAAGTTCAATTCAAAATAAGTGTTATGAAAAGAAAGTTTGAAAATCAAAAGCAGAAGGCTTAGGTTTCTAATGTTGAAAACAAATGTTAAATGTTTGCACAAAAATTTTGGCTTGGGTTAGAGTGGAGAGAAGAAGAAGAATGGCTAAGGTCCTAAGCATACAAGAGGTAAGGGATAAGAAACAAAACCACAAAAGGAGTTCCTCTCTTGAGATCATATTGATGATCTAAGTAGCTCCCATCCTTTGGAATAATCAATCACAAGCATAAACTCAAGCAATCAACAATCAATGAATTCTTGGATAAGGCTCCTCAAGGTCTCTTGGATCTCTCTCATCTTAGAAGCTCATGGTAATGGTTCCTCAATTAGGCTCAAGTTGGAATCCCTAGCACAAAGAAACACACACATCAAAATGGTCTATTAACAATCAAAGAATGGACAAGAGGGAGTTCAGAATATGGTCCTTTCAATGTTCATCTTCAAGCTTTAAGCATTCTAAAGGCATGAGGCCTAGTTGCTCTTTGACATTTAAGCACTCTAAAGGCATGAAACCTAGTTGCTCTTCAAACTCCATTTGCTTGGGTAAGGTCCTAAAGTCTAAGTCCATTTTTTCCAATTTCTTTGCATTTGGTTCACAACAAACAGACAAACACAAGCACAAAAGATATATACACAATTATATGCAAAATGGCATTAACATAAACATGTGCTCCAATGAGCAAAGGAAAAAGCAAATGAGTAATATGTACAAGAATGATAAATTGCATAAAAGTAAAGTGCAAAAAGTAAATGTTAATAGTTAGTGGTTAATATTTAGTGTCCCATAAGGCAAATTTAGCGCTATGTTAAGCAATCGTAATTGGACTTATGTAGAAGTCACAACTATTTGAGGCCGGTCAATAATAATGTAGGCAATAACACAAGTTAGAAGTCTTGATTAGTGAACCAAGTTCCAACAACTTGCGATGCCAAAAGAAAAAGAGAATTGATCTCGTATTGGTTTAAGTCCTTTGCATGATTTAGGAAACAACCTATCCTTAATGCAAAGCCATTCACTTGATTAATTGATCAAGATGAATTAGATTTGGATCAAGGAAAAAGGAAAAAATGAAGAAGAAGAAGGAGATGAATAATGGAAATGGAAATGGAAATAAATAAGTGCATTAAATGAAATAAAATTTACCAATCAACATGTGCTGACCAATGACATTGAGAATCATGGTCAAACAATCAAAAACAGAAGTGAGATGAAGATTGGAAGTCAAGAAATGAACAAAATATTTTTTACATTTTTTAATTTTAAAAATAAACTTGAATTAAAAATAAAAGAAAAGTCAAACTTCAGAATCACTTCAAATCAACTTTGAAAAGTCCAAGTGATTTATCCCAAGTTCAACAAGGTCAAACAAAGTTTGACAAAAAATTTCAGCATTTTTAAAAGTCAGAAACTATTTTTAATCAATTAAAAATGAATAAAAATAACCTAATTGAACTAAAATCTCAAATAAATCTCAAATCAATTAAAAAGTTAATGAGAATATTTTTCATAGATCCATCATCATTCAAATAGGTTAGGGAAATATTTTTGTATTTTTTGAATATCAAAAACTATTTAAAATGAATTAAAAATAACCAGAAAAGAGAAAATTCACAGAAAATATCAAATGACAAAATAAAAAATATTAAAAATCATTTTTCAAAACTAGAATTAAAATGCAGAAAAATGCAATTGGTCCCATATTTTTTGGATTTAAAATGAGTGAGATATGATTTTTTGAAATAAAATGGAATTAAAGAAAATAAAACAGAAATTGAGAAAATAGAAAAAAGGAGAGGCGTCAGATCTAAGCTCATTAATTGAGTTGGCACATCCAAAGGTGGAGAGACGCGCGTGCACCATAGGCCTTGGTCAAATGAGACACACACAACATTAAAATAAGTCATATCAATGGAAGGCTGTGATTGCATCTGGGAAAATGAATGAACGATCCAGATTAAATCTGGAGACCAGACGGTGGCCAGCGCCACTGTCTTCTCCGGCCACGTTCAAAAGTTGCAGAGCAAAAAATTGTCACCAAATGGCACGATCCATACACCAAAATGAAGTTGGGGTGATGTACGTCACCCCTGTAACCTTAGTTTTTGCTCAAGATTCTTATAGAAGAAGAAATCTGAGGTTGAAAAACTAGGTGTTCAATCTGAAATTCATCAATTCACAAAATTAAAGCCACCACTGGCTTGCCTCTCACATGAGGACTTCAGAAATACAAATGGACACAAGCAACACACAATATTCAGTGAGATTCGAAGCAAATAAGTTTGAACATCAACCTTCTAAATGCAGATCTATGGAGCACGATCCTTCACCACACTTGCTTGCAGCTTGTTCTGGAGATGAAAATGAGGCAAGGCTAAGGAATTAGAGTCCAATAATCAACCAAGGAAGTTGAGAATTGGATCTGAAAATTTCAAGTGAGAAAGCAAAATTCCTTTAAAGTATGGTTTGGAATGATTTTTGCAGCATTTCAGGTTGATTCAGGGATGATATTTGAATGAGGCAAGGCATGTATTTATAGTTGAAATGGATGTAAGCAAGTGAAGAACTCGTGTGTGCATGAAGTTGGGTCCTCCATGCATGGGCCTGTACAGGCGCATGTGAGGCCCAAAATCAAGTGCAAATGCAACCTGATATCATACCAAATTGAAATGGACGTGTACTCTGAGTTGCAATGGCTTGTGCATGGAGATTTAACATGGTTTTCCAAAAATGCACATAATCTTCCTTTCTTCGAAAATGCCTCTTATCAAAATGAAACATGGCCTTGTGGGTAATGGTTGGAAAGGTCTTGATGTAAGGAACAAATGTTATGTTGGACCAAAACTCATTTGAAGTGTGGAAATTAGTAAATTTTGAGTTTAAAGTGTAAGGTGCAAAGCATGCAAAGGTGAGGTTTCCAAATTTGGCCAATGTTCAAGCCCCTCTGTTTCAATGATGCAAGCTCCAAATGAAACAACCTCCAACAGAAAAGTTGTAGATCTTTTCAAGACAATCAAGATGGACTTATATTTTGAATCATTTAGATTTTTTATGAAAGAGTTATGGGCACTTGAAGTTGGACTTTTTTGCCTTTCAATGCATTTGGTCCAAAGTGACCTATAATGTTTTGCATTATCACATGTATTTCCTTTGAGATTTTGAAATTTTGTTCAACATAACATTTGAATTAGACATCTTAATATTTCCAATGCATTCAATCCCACCTCAAAATCATAAAAAATAAATGCATTATGTTCTTGGTAAGTTGACCCAAAATTAGGGTTTTAGTCAAAATGACCTATAATGTCTTGGGATGGATGATGACCTTCCAAGCTTCAAATAAATTTTTGATGAACATGAAAGTTGTTCATATTGGCATTAAGAACATTGTTTCTTTTGGAATCATCTCCATTTGACCAACACATAAAACGTTAGGTCTTAGTGCCTTTCAAGATAGACAGATGATATGACTGCTCAACTTCTCAACTCCACAAGCCATATCTTAATGAATTGATGATTGAGGACACTCAAATAAGTTCAAATATGCATGAAATTATGAATTAAAGAACTTCCCTTGATTGTTTTTGACCATGGGCTGAGGTTGCTTCATGAGCAAGGCATTGTGGTACACAGATGAACTAGGGTTTCCTTGAGAAACAAAACCTCAAACCCGTTGACTTGCTTTGATCAAAATGATGAATTAAGATGATAGGGAGGCATATTTGATGAATGATAGCTTTGGGAACCATTACCATGCTTGCTATCATCTTCACTTGGCCATATCTCTGCACAAAGGATCTCCTTGAAACTCTTGACCTTGTGATTGCTCAAGCTACAAACAAAAAGGTTAGTGACATATTTTTGTGTTTTTGGTTAGTAAAAAAAATAAGAAAAGCAATAATATACAATTCAAGCATGCTTGGTGATCTCAAACCACTCACAAGGAGATCCCACCCAAAGGCAAAGGGAACCAAGATGCTCATGATCCTTGAGGCTTTGCAAATGCAATGTTATGATGCCATGAGGGATCCTAGGGCCAAAATTGGGGTCTTACACTCATGAGAGGGGTCCCTTCTGGACAGAGGGGTAAAATATCCTTGACTCCATGTTCTTCATTCAGTATCCTAGTAACTAGGTTCCTTATGGTGCGATCAGTGAAGTGCATGTCCTCTTTATCAGGAGATTTTTCAGGAGTGTTACCTTGCTTAGCTCCAGTCATGGAAGAGGAGCCTGGGACGTCACCTGGTATCATACCCAGAGGAGTCATGTCCATCAAATCTTCATCTAGAAACTCCATGGAGGGAGTTCTTGTATGAAGGGGTTTTGAGCTAGATGATGATGGATGTTGAGACATGTTGTTGAACTTTTGAGGAAAATTTCTTTGCCCTAGCAGAGGTTCTCTGAGTAGTTTGATGAAGATGGAAAGAATTGAGTTCAGGCATAGTGTGCAAATGAAATAGACATTATTTCCAATACTAGATGATGATTCATTATTAATGTGGCTTTTTCTTTTCATTGGGCAGACAATATTTTTGTTACCTTTTCCACTCCACATTAATTGCCATATTTTCTCAAGAAACCAAGCCCCTAATTTCCCCTTTTCATATTTCAGTTGGACATTATACAAATCCCTCCCCTCTCCACTGACTGACCGAACCAAAAAGATCTTGAGCTTTTGTTCTGTAGCATCGACATTTTTTGTTGTATTATGTTGTATATTTGTTTTGTGACATATTTTTGTGCAATTTGGGATTACTGTATTGTATGTAATGATTGATTTGCTTGATATTAATTCCTTGTATGCTTGGTGATCTTTGTGAGATGAGTTCTATACCCGAACTCGAGTGCACTTAGGATAGGAGAATGGCATAGTCTTGTTGACTTGTGTGGAGTTATTCCTTAGTAAGTTGACTTGCAAGCCCATTCACTTGTTGGAGGTCATGTTGGGATTAATAATGTCACACAAGTAAGTTGTGGTTGGACTTTACTCTTTCCAATATAGACCTTA
The DNA here is from genome assembly GCF_024323335.1 of Lathyrus oleraceus. NCBI lineage: Eukaryota > Viridiplantae > Streptophyta > Magnoliopsida > Fabales > Fabaceae > Lathyrus > Lathyrus oleraceus. The sequence continues at coordinate 220,904,137 of NC_066579.1, forward strand.
GATGCCAAGGACCTTAATATACCAAGCCCATCTTGGCCTATTCTTAGGATGTAGTGCGAAGGTCGTTCAAGTGTAAGATTTGATACGATTGTTACGCGATACTACACTCATAAGAGTCTCTCTTGAGAATATTTTTGGAATACGAGTAGTCGTTTCTCCGATAATATCCAAAAGATGGGATGATGACTATGGGAACCTCTTGTAGAACATGTTTGGCAGGTTTAAACCCTAGTACACTCCCTTTGGGTGGTTCTTAATCAAAACCCCATGCTCGTGACTCGCAACAAACCCTTGATTCATGGTTGATCCGTTCATATATCCTTAATATGAATGGAACTTGGGTGTTGATAAGGTGTAAACCATAATCCACCAAAATGGATTATTGATATTAAGGATAATATGATCCATCCCATGACCTTTATTTGATGTGCTTTGCTTGATCCTTGAGTGTGATTGCTGCATTCATGCATTCATGCACCCATTTGCATCCATATCATCAAAATAATAAGAAAGTTTTCAAGGAACTTAAGAGGTCTATTTGCAAAGAAGTACAGTTTCAGACAACCCGATCTGAAAGAGTTAAGGAATCTGACATCCTATGTACTAGATCCCTTGGGTTTCAAAGCTAGTTTTGGGAAGCTTCTTCCTCTTCTGACTACTCAGGTGGATGAAGGATTGATGAGTGTGTTGGTGCAGTTTAATGATCCGTTGTATCGTTGCTTCTCGTTTCCGGATGTGAACGCTATTAGGATCTTCTCTGCTCTTAATCCCGTTCCGACTCTTTTAGGTGATACCTATTTCTCTTTGCATATGAGGAATGCAAAGGGTGGTGGCGCTATTGTGTGCTGTTTGCCTCTGTTGTATAAGTGGTTTATTTCTCACTTACTGTAGGTGTTTAATTGGCTGCATTATATGGTAAAACACTAGCTGGTTACAAATGTCTTGACTGAGGTCATGACATAGTATGTATGTGTGACTACATTGTAGGTTAGAATATCTAACTGTACTCTGATGTCTTGACTGATGTCATGACACACTTGAGTAGTTACTGCAGGATTAGCTAACACAGGAGTTATTGAATGTCAAACTGGATGCTGTGACATTCATACCTGTCAACAGAAACTAAGAAGTAGAACAGCTGGTGTTCTGTTAGAACTTAGTATTTATTTCCAGTCTTGTTATCAAGGAAAGACAAGACCTGGCATAAGGCCTACTGACTGAATGTCAAATTGGATGTTATGACATTCATCACTGACAACAGCTACTGAACATTAGACAGAGTGATGTTCTGCTATACTTCAGCATGTAACTTAGTTTGTTCTTCAAGAGAATAACAGAACTAACTTAAGGCCAAATGTGTAAATGTTAAGTTGGACATTTTAACATTTACTAATGTAAGCTGTTACTGTAGTATGGTCAGTTTGATCATGTACAGGTCAGCAAAATTATACAGTCTGTTTTCTAGAAAAACAGACTCAGCATATGGACCTTGATGTCGAGCTGAATGTCGTGACATTCATTCCTGACAGCATATGCTATATTGTAGGTTGTTCAGTTTTCTGTTTCAGCTTTTCTTGGGCTATTCTTCAGGAAGTCAACAGCTTAGAGAAAAACCAGGAAACCAACAACCAAGCTACATTTAATGAACCTAACAAATAGCCTATTTGTTAGTAACCTAAATGTTGAATTTATGGGAACTCGTGTGACCTTAAATTCAGGAGAATACAGGTGCAAAAGCCCAGGTACTGCAATATAAAAAGGAAGGCGTTCCTTCATTCAGTTTCGGGGATTTTGAGGCGTGAAGATTTTATGTGTCCATCATACTTCATTGCTGTATTTTTGTGAGTCTTGTATTAGACGTAACTTGTAAGCCAAGCCATTATCAAGTAGATGATTGCTGTGGCATAGGGTGTTCATTGAGTTGTAAGTGTTGTGTCGCTCAAAGCTTTTAAGCGTGAGTGCTGTGTATCTTGATTAAAGCTGTGAAGCACAATCAAGAGTTGTTTGAAGTGTGACTTCAACTTGTCTTTAATATTGTTTAAAGATAGTAATCATTGAGGTGATTGAGGGGGAGTGAGTAGGAACTCTGATCTTACTGTAAGATTGAAATTGCATTGGGTAGGGATTAAGTGATAAGTTGTAAACGGGTGAGTTTAGCTTTGAATTGATACTACTAATAGTGGATTTCCTCCCTGGCTTGGTAGCCCCCAGATGTAGGTCATGTTGGACTGAACTGGGTAAACAATTACTTGTGTTATTTACTGCACTTACTTTTAAGTTCTGCATAATTCCTGTCTGTGCAGAATTGGATGTCATAACAACCCGTGTGACATCCAAAGTCTGATAACTAGAATTTCAATTGGCATCAGAGCAGGCACCCTGCCTGTGAAATTCTGGGTGAGATCTAGGGAAGTTACTTTCTAGTACCATGGACAAGGATTTAGGACACTCAAACAGACCACCCATGTTGGATGGCTCTAATTATGATGACTGGAAGCCTCGTATGATAACCTTCTTAAGGTCTCTAGACAGCAAAGTCTGGAGAGCTGTCAACAAAGGATGGGAACATCCAATGAGAACAGGTGAAGATGGAGTCAGTGTGCAGATTCCTGAAGAAGAGTGGGACAAGGAGCAAGAGGCATTAGCTCTTGGAAATTCCAAGGCCTTGAATGCATTGTTCAATGGAATCAGTAAGAACATCTTCAGGCTGGTACACCACTGTGAACTAGCTAAGGAAGTTTGGGATACCCTCAAGGTAACTCATGAAGGTACTTCCAAGGTGAAGATGTCCAAACTTCAGATGCTGACCACCAAGTTTGAAAATCTGAGGATGAAAGAGGATGAGACTATTCATGACTTTCACATGAATATTCTTGAAATTGCAAACACCTCTGGTGGACTAGGTGAGAAAATGGCTGAAGAGAAACTTGTAAGAAAGATTCTCAGGTCCTTGCCTAAGAGATTTGCTATGAAGGTCACAACCATAGAGGAGGCACAGGACATCTGCAATATGAAGGTGGATGAGCTCATTGGTTCTCTCCAAACCTTTGAAATGGGCTTGTGTGAGAATGCTGAAAAGAAGAACAACAACATAGCTTTTGTATCTAATGCTGAAGAGGAGTCAGAAGCAGGATATACTGAAGGTGATGAAAGTATATCAGAAGCCTTAGCCATGCATGGGAGACAGTTCAACAAGCTCATAAAGAAAGTTGATCAACATGGTAGACCTAATGTCAAGAACATCCCGTCTGACATAAAGAAAAGACCTACATCTGAAGATAAGGTCAACCAAGGCAAGGGAATCCAGTGCCATGGATGTGAAGGATATGGTCATATTAAGACTGACTGCCCTACCTCCCTCATGAGGCAAAGGAAAGGGCTATCTGTCACCTGATCAGAAGAAGACACTGAGAGTGAATCTGAAGGAGAATCGGCCAAACATGTCGCTGCTATGACCAGTATCTGTACCTCAGAAGATAACTCAAGTGGAGATGAGCTCACCTTGGATGAACTTGCTGCCTCATATAAAGAACTATGTGTTAAAAGTGCAGAAGTGTGTATCCAAGGAGAAAAACATAAGAAACTCATCAAAGAGCTAGAAGCTGAGAAACTAGAGCAACTGAAAGTCATAGAGGGTCTGAAGGGTGAGATTTCTTTGTTGACCTCTAAGTTAGACCAAATGACCAAATCCATCAAAATGGTGAATAAGGGATCTGACACCTTGGAAGAGATCCTGAAGATAGGACAGAAGTCTGGAACCACTTCTGGTTTAGGCCTTGGGAAAGGATCCTCAGCTGAACGCAAACGCCCAAAGGGTAAAGTTCAAAAATCCAAAGGGGAGTCACATCCAATGTCTCAACATCGAGGAACTATAATGAGCCATCATCAGAAAAAGAAGTTCAAAAGATGGAGATGTCATTACTGTGGTAGATTCGGTCACATAAAACCCTTCTGCTATAGGCTGCATGGTTACCCAAACCAGACACCACAAGGTAGGCCTAAGAAGAAGGTGTCTATGCAAAATGTTCCCATTAAGAAACAAACATGGGCGGCTAAGCAGACACCTCAGGCCAATCCTAAGCAGCAGGCATCTAAGCTTCACTTCTCTCCTGAGAATCAGCAGTGTGTTGCTAACCTTGCTCACACATATTCAAGGGCACATATCAGACAAGACTGGTACCTTGATAGTGGCTGCTCAAGGCATATGACTGGGATGAGCAACCTAGTGGTGAATCTACGTCCTCCTACCACCAAGTTTGTAACATTTGGTGATGGAACTAAAAGAGAAGTCATTGGTGTTGGTAAGCTGGACTGTCCTGAAGCTCCAAAATTGAGTGGTGTACTGTTAGTAAAAGGACTAACTGTGAACCTCATAAGCATAAGCCAGCTATGTGACCAAGGATGCAAGGTGGAATTTACCAAGGGAGGATGTGTGGTGCTGAATGGGTGTGATCAAGAAGTGATGAGAGGAGACAGATCCAAAGATAATTGCTATCTATGGGAATCTAAAGACTCTCTCAACCTTCCCAAGTGTCCTTTAGCCAAGGAAGATCAGGAAGGGAAGCTGGGACATGGAAGACTTGATCTCCTTCAGGTAAAAGGAATGAAGAGGAGCATTTCAAAGGGAGCTATGAGAAGAGTCTCATATCTGTCTTTAGATAAAAGGACAAACCGTGGAAAATGTCTTACAGAAAGTAATGAGCCATTGGCACCTACTGGTCATCATACAAATGATAGACAGAGGTATGTATTATTGTCGTCTGCTGAAACTCAATACCTAGCTTGTGGTAGCAGGTGGTCATCCCTGGTATGGGGGAACCTGATGCAGACAGAGTACAATGTCACCCGGAATGTCATGACATTGTACGCTGCTAAGTGTGACAATAGTAAGGGCAAAGAGGGAATGCGTACGTCTGAAAATTTATAGCAACTAATTAAATTAGTTAGCTTCTATTTAGTAAAGCAAATTATTAAACAACAAATAGTGAGCTCTGAGTGGTCAAAATCTAATAGACCTCACTCTTGTGTCAAGCGTTTCACATTCCGTCGCTTCTACTCCCATCTGTGCAAACCTTCTTCCAAAGAAACGATTCAACTCTCCTCCGAGACGTTAAGCATGTCGCACAATTCCGACTCAACCACCTACACCACCATGTCTGATTCTCTCAGCACTGAGTCTTACCACCCTACCCGGGAGGATCCTGTTGTTGACGCAGCAACTTCGTCCCATGCAAGAAGACCTAAGGAAACGGTCTCCGGATTTTCATCAGAAATCGCTCTTGATGAACAAACTAGGGAAGGCTCGAGGTATGTGCATAACCCCATTGCAACTATCGTCACTCAGATACTATCTGGTAATCGGAATGTTCCTGGGGTTTCTGTTCCCTTGAACACAATCATTCCTGATATTGCTGCATGTCAAGATAAAGCTGTAGTGTTGAGAGAGAATGTCACTGACAATGTTGAGCAACCAGAGGCTCATGAGGGGTCAAATATTGACAAACCCTCAGGCAAAGTGAGAGGTGAGAAGGCCAATGTTACTCAAGGTGTTGAGGACAACCCTAGAGCTGAAACGGTTAACGTGGAAGAGCTCTCTGACAATGAACTTTTGGCTTCAGTTGTCCCTAGGATAGCCAAGAGGGTTAGGTCTAGGAGGAAGAAAAAGACTGTGGAGCAGAAGTCCCCCTCCAAGGATGTTGATGAGACAAATCCTCACAAGCAACCAGGGACAGAGAGTGCACACAGGAGGAAAGGTTATGGACCTACAAAATCTTGGAGCAAAGAGGTGCCCAAGAAGTTGATGACCAAGGCTGTGGTGGTGGAGTCTGAATCTGATGTCCCATGTGATGTCACAACATCCATTTCCAGGAAGAAGCCTTCTTCCAGCAGGCTGGCTACTAGTGTCCCAGAAGTTCCTATTGACAATGTGTCCTTCCACTTTGCCTCCAGTGTTAACAGGTGGAAGTATGTATACCACAAGAGGCTGGCATTGGAGAGAGAACTGGCTCAGAATGCATTGGAGTGTAAGGAAATTGTGGATCTCATCAAAGAGGCAGGACTGATGAGAACTGTGACTAAACTCCCTAAATGCTATGAGACCTTAGTGAAGGAGTTCATTGTTAATCTGTCTGAGGAGTGTGCTGATGGGAAATCCAGAGAATTTAGAAAGGTCTATGTGCGTGGCAAGTGCGTGACCTTTTCCCCCTCAGTGATAAATCTGTATTTGGGAAGAGCAGATGAAGTGCAACCAGAGCTTGAAGTGACTGACAACACTATCTGTCAAGTCATCACAGCAAAGCAAGTCCAGAAATGGCCTCTCAAAGGGAAGCTGGTGGCCAGTCAACTAAGTGTAAAGTATGCAATGTTACACAAAGTTGGATCAGCCAACTGGGTACCCACAAATCACTTGTTGGAGGTCATGTTGGGATCGGTAATGTCACACAAGTAAGTTGTGGTTGGACTTTACTCTTTCCAATATAGACCTTAGATGCCAAGGACCTTAATATACCAAGCCCATCTTGGCCTATTCTTAGGATGTAGTGCGAAGGTCGTTCAAGTGTAAGATTTGATACGATTGTTACGCGATACTACACTCATAAGAGTCTCTCTTGAGAATATTTTTGGAATACGAGTAGTCGTTTCTCCGATAATATCCAAAAGATGGGATGATGACTATGGGAACCTCTTGTAGAACATGTTTGGCAGGTTTAAACCCTAGTACACTCCCTTTGGGTGGTTCTTAATCAAAACCTCATGCTCGTGACTCGCAACAAACCCTTGATTCATGGTTGATCCGTTCATATATCCTTAATATGAATGGAACTTGGGTGTTGATAAGGTGTAAACCATAATCCACCAAAATGGATTATTGATATTAAGGATAATATGATCCATCCCATGACCTTTGTTTGGTGTGCTTTGCTTGATCCTTGAGTGTGATTGCTGCATTCATGCATTCATGCACCCATTTGCATCCATATCATCAAAATAATAAGAAAGTTTTCAAGGAACTTAAGAGGTCTATTTGCAAAGAAGTACAGTTTCAGACAACCCGATCTGAAAGAGTTAAGGAATCTGACATCCTATGTACTAGATCCCTTGGGTTTCAAAGCTAGTTTTGGGAAGCTTCTTCCTCTTCTGACTACTCAGGTGGATGAAGGATTGATGAGTGTATTGGTGCAGTTTTTTGATCCGTTGTATCGTTGCTTCTCGTTTCCGGATTTCCAGCTTTTGCCTACCCTTGAGGAGTATGCCTATCTTGTGGGTATACCTATCCTGGATCAGGTGCCGTTCAATGGCTTGGAGAATGTTCCTACTTCTCAAGAGATAGCAGACATGTTACACATAGACGAATCTCTGGTTGGTGCTCATATGACTACCAAAGGTGGAATTCAAGGTCTCCCTTCTGAGTTCCTCATTGCTCAAGCTACTATGTATGGGAAGGCCATGAGTGAGGATGCCTTTGAGGCCATATTTGTACTTCTCATCTATGGGTTAGTGTTGTTCCCCAACATCGACAAGTTTGTGGATGTGAACGCTATTAGGATCTTCTCTGCTCTTAATCCCGTTCCGACTCTTTTAGGTGATACCTATTTCTCTTTGCATATGAGGAATGTAAAGGGTGGTGGCGCTATTGTGTGCTGTTTGCCTCTGTTGTATAAGTGGTCTATTTCTCACTTACTGTAGGTGTTTAATTGGCTGCATTATATGGTAAAACACTAGCTGGTTACAAAGGTCTTGACTGAGGTCATGACATAGTATGTATGTGTGACTACATTGTAGGTTAGAATATCTAACTGTACTCTGATGTCTTGACTGATGTCATGACACACTTGAGTAGTTACTGCAGGATTAGCTAACACAGGAGTTATTGAATGTCAAACTGGATGCTGTGACATTCATACCTATCAACAGATACTAAGAAGTAGAACAACTGGTGTTCTGTTAGAACTTAGTATTTATTTCCAGTCTGGTTATCAAGGAAAGACCAGACCTGGCATAAGGCCTACTGACTGAATGTCAAATTGGATGTTATGACATTCATCACTGACAGCAGCTACTGAACATTAGACAGAGTGATGTTCTGCTATACTTCAGCATGTAACATAGTTTGTTCTTCAAGAGAATAACAGAACTAACTTAAGGCCAAATGTGTAAATGTTAAGTTGGACACTTTAACATTTACTAATGTAAGTTATTACTGTAGTATGGTCAGTTTGATCATGTACAAGTCAGCAAAATTGTACAGTCTGTTTTCTGGAAAAACAGACTCTGCATATGGACCTTGATGTCGAGCTGAATGTCGTGACATTCATTCCTGACAGCATATGCTATATTGTAGGTTGTTCAGTTTTCTGTTTCAGCTTTTCTTGGGCTATTCTTCAGGAAGTCAACAGCTTAGAGAAAAACCAGGAAACCAACAACCAAGCTACATTTAATGAACCTAACAAATAGCCTATTTGTTAGTAACCTAAATGTTGAATTTATGGGAACTCGTGTGACCTTAAATTCAGGAGAATACAGGTGCAAAAGCCCAGGTACTGCAATATAAAAAGGAAGGCGTTCCTTCATTCAGTTTCGGGGATTTTGAGGCGTGAAGATTTTATGTGTCCATCATACTTCACTGCTGTATTTTTGTGAGTCTTGTATTAGACGTAACTTGTAAGCCAAGCCATTATCAAGTAGATGATTGCTGTGGCATAGGGTGTTCATTGAGTTGTAAGTGTTGTGTCGCTCAAAGCTTTTAAGCGCGAGTGCTGTGTATCTTGATTAAAGCTGTGAAGCACAATCAAGAGTTGTTTGAAGTGTGACTTCAACTTGTCTTTAATATTGTTTAAAGATAGTAATCATTGAGGTGATTGAGGGGGAGTGAGTAGGAACTCTGATCTTAGTGTAAGATTGAAATTGCATTGGGTAGGGATTAAGTGATAAGTTGTAAACGGGTGAGTTTAGCTTTGAATTGATACTACTAATAGTGGATTTCCTCCCTGGCTTGGTAGCCCCCAGATGTAGGTCATGTTGGACTGAACTGGGTAAACAATTACTTGTGTTATTTACTGCACTTACTTTTAAGTTCTGCATAATTCCTGTCTGTGCAGAATTGGATGTCATAACAACCCGTGTGACATCCAAAGTCTGATAACTAGAATTTCAATTGGCATCAGAGCAGGCACCCTGCCTGTGAAATTCTGGGTGAGATCTAGGGAAGTTACTTTCTAGTACCATGGACAAGGATTTAGGACACTCAAACAGACCACCCATGTTGGATGGCTCTAATTATGATGACTGGAAGCCTCGTATGATAGCCTTCTTAAGGTCTCTAGACAGCAAAGTCTGGAGAGCTGTCAACAAAGGATGGGAACATCCAATGAGGACAGGTGAAGATGGAGTCAGTGTGCAGATTCCTGAAGAAGAGTGGGACAAGGAGCAAGAGGCATTAGCTCTTGGAAATTCCAAGGCCTTGAATGCATTGTTCAATGGAATCAGTAAGAACATCTTCAGGCTGGTACACCACTGTGAACTAGCTAAGGAAGTTTGGGATACCCTCAAGGTAACTCATGAAGGTACTTCCAAGGTGAAGATGTCCAAACTTCAGATGCTGACCACCAAGTTTGAAAATCTGAGGATGAAAGAGGATGAGACTATTCATGACTTTTACATGAATATTCTTGAAATTGCAAACACCTCTTGTGGACTAGGTGAGAAAATGGCTGAAGAGAAACTTGTAAGAAAGATTCTCAGGTCCTTGCCTAAGAGATTTGCTATGAAGGTCACAACCATAGAGGAGGCACAGGACATCTGCAATATGAAGGTGGATGAGCTCATTTGTTCTCTCCAAACCTTTGAAATGGGCTTGTGTGAGAATGCTGAAAAGAAGAACAACAGCATAGCTTTTGTATCTAATGCTGAAGAGGAGTCAGAAGCAGGATATACTGAAGGTGATGAAAGTATATCAGAAGCCTTAGCCATGCTTGGGAGACAGTTCAACAAGCTCATAAAGAAAGTTGATCAACAGGGTAGACCTAATGTCAAGAACATCCCGTCTGACATAAAGAAAAGACCTACATCTGAAGATAAGGTCAACCAAGGCAAGGGAATCCAGTGCCATGGATGTGAAGGATATGGTCATATTAAGACTGACTGCCCTAACTCCCTCATGAGGCAAAGGAAAGGGCTATCTGTCACCTAGTCAGAAGAAGACACTGAGAGTGTATCTGAAGGAGAATCGGCCAAACATGTCGCTGCTATGACCAGTATCTGTACCTCAGAAGATAACTCAAGTGGAGATGAGCTCACCTTGGATGAACTTGCTGCCTCATATAAAGAACTATGTGTTAAAAGTGCAGAAGTGTGTATCCAAGGAGAAAAACATAAGAAACTCATCAAAGAGCTAGAAGCTGAGAAACTAGAGCAGCTGAAAGTCAAAGAGGGTCTGAAGGGTGAGATTTCTTTGTTGACCTCTAAGTTAGACCAAATGACCAAATCCATCAAAATGGTGAATAAGGGATCTGACACCTTGGAAGAGATCCTGAAGATAGGACAGAAGTCTGGAACCACTTCTGGTTTAGGCCTTGGGAAAGGATCCTCAGCTGAACGCAAACGCCCAAAGGGTAAAGTTCAAAAATCCAAAGGGGAGTCACATCCAATGTCTCAACATCAAGGAACTAGAATGAGCCATCATCAGAAAAAGAAGTTCAAAAGATGGAGATGTCATTACTGTGGTAGATTCGGTCACATAAAACCCTTCTGCTATAGGCTGCATGGTTACCCAAACCAGACCCCACAAGGTAGGCCTAAGAAGAAGGTGTCTATGCATAATGTTCCCATTAAGAAACAAACATGGGCGGCTAAGCAGACACCTCAGGCCAATCCTAAGCAGCAGGCATCTAAGCTTCACTTCTCTCCTGAGAATCAGCAGTGTGTTGCTAACCTTGCTCATACATATTCAAGGGCACATATCAGACAAGACTGGTACCTTGATAGTGGCTGCTCAAGGCATATGACTGGGATGAGCAACCTAGTGGTGAATCTACATCCTCCTACCACCAAGTTTGTAACATTTGGCGATGGAACTAAAAGAGAAGTCATTGGTGTTGGTAAGCTGGATTGTCCTGAAGCTCCAAAATTGAGTGGTGTACTGTTAGTAAAAGGACTAACTGTGAACCTCATAAGCATAAGCCAGCTATGTGACCAAGGATGCAAGGTGGAATTTACCAAGGGAGGATGTGTGGTGCTGAATGGGTGTGATCAAGAAGTGATGAGAGGAGACAGATCCAAAGATAATTGCTATCTATGGGAATCTAAAGACTCTCTCAACCTTCCCAAGTGTCCTTTAGCCAAGGAAGATCAGGAAGGGAAGCTGGGACATGGAAGACTTGATCTCCTTCAGGTAAAAGGAATGAAGAAGAGCATTTCAAAGGGAGCTATGAGAAGAGTCTCATATCTGTCTTTAGATAAAAGGACAGACCGTGGAAAATGTCTGACAGAAAGTAATGAGCCATTGGCACCTATTGGTCATCATACAAATGATAGACAGAGGTATGTATTATTGTCATCTGCTGAAACTCAATACCTAGCTTGTGGTAGCAGGTGGTCATCCCTGGTATGGGGGAACCTGATGCAGACAGAGTACAATGTCACCCGGAATGTCATGACATTGTACGCTGCTAAGTGTGACAATAGTAAGGGCAAAGAGGGAATGCGTACGTCTGAAAATTTATAGCAACTAATGAAATTAGTTAGCTTCTATTTAGTAAATCAAATTATTAAACAACAAATAGTGAGCTCTGAGTGGTCAAAATCTAATAGACCTCACTCTTGCGTCAAGCGTTTCACATTTCGTCGCTTCTACTCCCATCTGTGCAAACCTTCTTCCAAAGAAACGATTCAACTCTCCTCCGAGACGTTAAGCATGTCGCACAATTCCGACTCAACCACCTACACCACCATGTCTGATTCTCTCAGCACTGAGTCTTACCACCCTACCGGGGAGGATCCTGTTGTTGACACAACAACTTCGTCCCATGCAAGAAGTCCTAAGGAAACGGTCTCCAGATTTTCATCAGAAATCGCTCTTGATGAACAAACTAGGGAAGCCTCGAGGTATGTGCATAACTCCATTGCAACTATCGTCACTCAGATACTATCTGGTAATCGGAATGTTCCTGGGGTTTCTGTTCCCTTGAACACAATCATTCCTGATATTGCTGCATGTCAAGATAAAGCTGTAGTGTTGAGAAAGAATGTCACTGACAATGTTGAGCAACCAGAGGCTCATGAGGGGTCAAAGATTGACAAACCCTCAGGCAAAGTGAGAGGTGAGAAGGCCAATGTTACTCAAGGTGTTGAGGACAACCCTAGAGCTGAAACGGTTAACGTGGAAGAGCTCTCTGACAATGAACTTTTGGCTTCAGTTGTCCCTAGGATAGCCAAGAGGGTTAGGTCTAGGAGGGAGAAAAAGACTGTGGAGCAGAAGTCCCCCTCCAAGGAAGTTGATGAGACAAATCCTCACAAGCAACCAGGGACAGAGAGTGCACACAAGAGGAAAGGTTATGGACCTACAAAATCTTGGAGTAAAGAGGTGCCCAAGAAGTTGAAGACCAAGGCTGTGGTGGTGGAGTCTGAATCTGATGTCCCATGTGATGTCACAACATCCATGTCCAGGAAGAAGCCTTCTTCCAGCAGGCTGGCTACTAGTGTCCCAGAAGTTCCTATTGACAATGTGTCCTTCCACTTTGCCTCCAGTGTTAACAGGTGGAAGTATGTATACCACAAGTGGCTGGCATTGGAGAGAGAACTGGCTCAGAATGCATTGGAGTGTAAGGAAATTGTGGATCTCATCAAAGAGGCAGGACTGATGAGAACTGTGACTAAACTCCCTAAATGCTATGAGACCTTAGTGAAGGAGTTCATTGTTAATCTGTCTAAGGAGTGTGCTGATGGGAAATCCAGAGAATTTAGAAAGGTCTATGTGCGTGGCAAGTGCGTGACCTTTTCCCCCTCAGTGATAAATCTGTATTTGGGAAGAGTAGATGAAGTGCAACCAGAGCTTAAAGTGACTGACAACACGATCTGTCAAGTCATCACAGCAAAGCAAGTCCAGAAATGGCCTCTCAAAGGGAAGCTGGTGGCCAGTCAACTAAGTGTAAAGTATGCAATGTTACACAAAGTTGGAGCAGCCAACTGGGTACCCACAAATCACAAGTCAACTGTGTCTGTGATGTTAGGAAAGTTCATCTATGCAGTGGGAACCAAGGCAAAGGTGGACTATGGGACTTACATCTTTGAGCAGACCATGAAGCATGCTGGGAGTTTTAGTGTGAAGGGACCTATTGCCTTTCCGTCTCTCATATGTGGAATAGTGCTGAATCAATTTCCACACATCCTGACAGATAATGACTTTGTGAGAAGAAGAGAGAGTCCATTGGCGTTCAGCTACAAACTGTTTCTGGGCAAGCATGTCCCTGATATTGTCTTGACATCGGAAGAAACATCCAAAACTGGCAACCAACCAGACAAAGCTGTTGTTATTGCAGTTCTCAGAGAAACCTGCAAAGAGCTGGAGGCTAGAAAGCATGCTTTGGAAAAGCTCATCTTGCAATTGGAGACTTCTGCTGAGGACACGAATGGAGCTGATAGGCAAAGTTCTGAGGATGAGGAGGAGGCCAGCTCTGAAGAGGAGGCTGATGATGAGGCTGAGGCTTAAATACTTGTCTTTGTGTGTTTTCTGTCATTTGTGTAATTCTAATTACTATTTGTGGATCTGTAATTTAAAGTGTTGCTTTGGCAACATTTTTGACAAAAAGGGGGAGTGACAAGTGATACCCCAGGACAACAGAAGTTTATTGTGTTAAACTTTGTTAAAACAGGTTCTCATTCATGACAGATTGAAGTTTTCCTCTACTGCAGCTGTGTGATGAAGTGTGTATTTAGCTACTGCTTGTATGCTGTTGTGTGTGAAGTTTTTATTTAACTTCCTCCCCTACAGCTGCTGTGTGTTGAAGTTTAGATTTAACTTCTGTATTTGTGTGCTGCTGTGTGAAGTTTTTTTTAAGCAGCTGTTGTGTGTTGAAGTTTAGATTTAACTTTTGTATGTGTGTGCTGCTTTGTGAAGTTTTTTCTTAACTTCCATGTGTGTGAGTGTGCTGCCACTCTGAGTGCATTAGCTAGTATTAATTCCTGCTAGGTGTGTGATTCCGCTGCTATGAACTCTATTATGGGGATCAAAGTGTTTTAGCCAAAAATTTGCCAAAGGGGGAGTTTGTAGGTGTTTAATTGGCTGCATTATATGGTAAAACACTAGCTGGTTACAAATGTCTTGACTGAGGTCATGACATAGTATGTATGTGTGACTACATTGTAGGTTAGAATATCTAACTGTACTCTGATGTCTTGACTGATGTCATGACACACTTGAGTAGTTACTGCAGGATTAGCTAACACAGGAGTTATTGAATGTCAAACTGGATGCTGTGACATTCATACCTGTCAACAGATACTAAGAAGTAGAACAGCTGGTGTTCTGTTAGAACTTAGTATTTATTTCCAGTCTGGTTATCAAGGAAAGACCAGACTTGGCATAAGGCCTACTGACTGAATGTCAAATTGGATGTTATGACATTCATCACTGACAGCAGCTACTGAACATTAGACAGAGTGATGTTCTGCTATACTTCAGCATGTAACTTAGTTTGTTCTTCAAGAGAATAACAGAACTAACTTAAGGCCAAATGTGTAAATGTTAAGTTGGACACTTTAACATTTACTAATGTAAGCTGTTACTGTAGTATGGTCAGTTTGATCATGTACAGGTCAGCAAAATTGTACAGTCTGTTTTCTGGAAAAACAGACTCAGCATATGGACCTTGATGTCGAGCTGAATGTCGTGACATTCATTCCTGACAGCATATGCTATATTGTAGGTTGTTCAGTTTTCTGTTTCAGCTTTTCTTGGGCTATTCTTCAGGAAGTCAACAGCTTAGAGAAAAACCAGGAAACCAACAACCAAGCTACATTTAATGAACCTAACAAATAGCCTATTTGTTAGTAACCTAAATGTTGAATTTATGGGAACTCGTGTGACCTTAAATTCAGGAGAATACAGGTGCAAAAGCCCAGGTACTGCAATATAAAAGGGAAGGCGTTCCTTCATTCAGTTTCGGGGATTTTGAGGCGTGGAGATTTTATGTGTCCATCATACTTCACTACTGTATTTTTGTGAGTCTTGTATTAGACGTAACTTGTAAGCCAAGCCATTATCAAGTAGATGATTGTTGTGGCATAGGGTGTTCATTGAGTTGTAAGTGTTGTGTCGCTCAAAGCTTTTAAGCGTGAGTGTTGTGTATCTTGATTAAAGCTGTGAAGCACAATCAAGAGTTGTTTGAAGTGTGACTTCAACTTGTCTTTAATATTGTTTAAAGATAGTAATCACTAAGGTGATTGAGGGGGAGTGAGTAGGAACTCTGATCTTAGTGTAAGATTGAAATTGCATTGGGTAGGGATTAAGTGATAAGTTGTAAACGGGTGAGTTTAGCTTTGAATTGATACTACTAATAGTGGATTTCCTCCCTGGCTTGATAGCCCCCAGATGTAGGTCATGTTGGACTGAACTGGGTAAACAATTACTTGTGTTATTTACTGCACTTACTTTTAAGTTCTACATAATTCATGTCTGTGCAGAATTGGATGTCATAACAACCCGTGTGACATCCAAAGTCTGATAACTAGAATTTCAATTGGCATCAGAGCAGGCACCCTGCCTGTGAAATTCTGGGTGAGATCTAGGGAAGTTACTTTCTAGTACCATGGACAAGGATATGGCTTTGGAGCCTTACACTGCCTGGGTAAGAAAGAGAGCGTCTGAGTATCTCATGCCCTACGAGTATCCGAGACCTACACCTATGATTGTGGCTGGGCCTTCAACCCTCCCTAGTCAAGGAGTAGAGGAGTTGAGAGACGAAGACCGTTCACGTGCCTGGATCCGTGAACGTGAAGAGTTGCTTCAGCAGATCAAGGAGAAGGATGCTCTGATAGAGTTTCTTGAGCATCAGGTTATTGATGATCCTGATGATGCATGGACTTCTCTACTTCCTCAGTCTTCCCGTTTTTGGAAGAGGAAGTACGATCGACTCTCCAAGGAGAAGGAGGATATGGATACAACTTATGAAGAGGAGGTGAAGAGGGTTCGTGCATCTTACCTTCCTGTGTCCCGAGCTTTAGATGATTGTTTCTAGGGATCCATAGGATGATTATTTTCCTTTTCTCTTGTACATGATTGACAATGTTGTACTTCTTTTCTCCGGTATTATTTTATGAGATATTTCCATGTGTGATAAAATGCTTAATATTTCCAAAATTTGCAAATAAAACCCTAGAGTTCCTTTGAAATATAAAAACAAATCATATGCACAAACATTGCATGCATCATGTGCATAAGCAGGTTTTGTTTCCGGACTCTTGTCCTGTGGTCTAACTCTGTGCTCTTCATTTATTTTGAAGACAAGCTGGCTCACCGGTATTACACTCGAGCCAACTCTGCAAGACTGATGGATCATCTAGAGCAAGAGAACCGTGAACTCAAGGAGGAAGTAGCCAGATTGACTGCCCTGATGGAGTCGTTCATGGCTGCCCAAAGCCAATCGTCTCCGACACCCTCAACTCCTCCCCAAAGGACAGTTATCTCAGAAATCGTCTCTTCGACTATGCCTGCTGCCAGTGCATGTTTTGCTCCAAAAGCCATGCCAACCGGATTTCCGTGGGGGATGCCTCCTAACTTCATGCCTGAGGGTCCTGCTCCGACTTTTGCTTCTATGCCGGCATCTAGCTCGGTCCATGTTGTTCCTCCTCCTGTCGTGCATACCATGCCCAGGGTAGACGACACCATCTATCATTCTGAGCCGTCTGAGGCCTCAGATGTCTATGAGAAGATGGACGCTATGAATGATCAATTTCTTGAGCTGCGCAAGGAATTGAGAACTCTTAGAGGAAGGGATCTCTTTGGCAAGTCTGCTGCCGATCTCTGCTTAGTTCCAAATGTGAAGATTCTTGTGAAATTCAAGGTCCCTGACATTGAAAAGTACAAAGGAAATACTTGTCCTCTCAGCCACCTGGTCATGTATGCCAGGAAGATGTCTACTCAGACTAATAATAACCAGTTGCTCATCCACTACTTTCAGGACAGTCTGTCCGGTGCCGCTTTGCGTTGGTATATGGGTCTAGACAGCGCGAACATCCGATCCTTCAACGACCTTGGCGAGGCCTTCGTCAAACAATACAAATACAACGTGGATATGGCTCCCGATAGGGATCAGTTGAGGGCCATGTCCCAGAAGGACAAGGAAACGTTTAAAGAGTATGCCCAGAGGTGGCGAGAGGTGGCAGCACAGATCGTGCCTCCGCTAGAAGAGAAAGAAATGACCAAGATCTTCCTGAAGACTTTGAGTTCATTCTATTACGAGCGGATGATTGCTAGCGCTCCTTCTGACTTCACTGAGATGGTGAATATGGGGATGCATTTAGAAGAAGGGGTTAGAGAAGGACGTCTAACCAGAGATGAAGGCTCTTCTGCCAAACGTTATGGGGCGTTTGCGAAAAAGAAAGATGGAGAGGCACATGCTGTGACCTCCCATGTGAAACCTAGAAGACCCTCTATGAGGAGGAAGACTGTGCGTGCCGCCAGTAACCAGCACCAGGTGGCTCATATAGCACCTGTTTTCAGAGACAATCAACAATATCAACATCACAATAATAATCAGCAACCACCTCAGCAATATCAGCAACAACAACACCGTCCGCAGCAGTAGGCCTACCAGCCTCGCAACAGTAATCAAGCCAGCACGAGTTACGAGAGGAAAAGGGTCACCTTCAATCCTATTCCAATCACGTATGCAGAATTATATCCCTCTTTGATAGAGAGGCAGTTGATTACTCCGAGAGACCCACCGGCTATACCTGCCAACCCTCAATGGTGGTATAAGCCCGAGTTGCATTGCGTCTACCATTCTGGTGCTCCCGGCCACGACGTGGAGAATTGGTACCAGTTGAAGACCAAGGTTCAAGACCTTGTGAGGTGTGGTATTCTGTGCTTTGAGGAAATAGGTCCTAATGTTAAGAAGAACCCATTGCCCGAGCATGGGAAATCTGTTAACATGGTCCAGGGTTGCCCTGGCAAAGATAAGGTCAAATATGTCAGTCATATTCGACAGTCTTTGGTCCAGATGCACCGTTTGTTGTGTGACTATAGTCACTATGAGCACGATCATGATAGATGCCGAGTCTGCTCTGTTAACAGATTGGGTTGTCGCCAGGTGCGCAAGGATATTCAAGAAATGCTGGATGAAGGAGTTATTGAGATCCTTCAAAATAGGAATGTTGACGAAGATGAACCCGAGGTCAACGTAATTTCCCCAGTATTTCAGATAGCCGAGCCCTTTATCATCAAATACGATGGTAGCAAGAAGAAGGTTTCTCCCTCTCTGATCATCAAACTTGCCGGTCCAGTGCCTTATTCTTCCGAAAAAGCAATTCCCTTCCGTTACAATGCTGTTGCTATAAAAGGAGAGAAAGAAGTGCCTTTGCCTTCCTCCTCTGTTGTTAATATTGCAGATGTAAGTGGCTTGACCCGCAGCGGTCGTGTGTTTTCAGCACCTCCCAAGCCTCAAACTAATGCTAATTTTGCTGAACGCCCGATTGGGAACACTGTGAATTCTCCAAATCCGGCACTTGCTGTTAAACCCTCCTTTACATTGTTAACTCCTACTTCTGTTGGCCCGAGTGGCAATGTGAAAGAAGACTGTGATGAGATGTTGAAGCTCATCAAGAAGAGTGAATACAATGTTGTAGACCAGCTTCTACAAACGCCATCCAAAATATCCGTGTTATCTTTGCTTCTGAATTCAGAATCCCATAGAGAAGCTCTGCAGAATGTTTTGGATGTGGCATATGTAGATCATGATGTCACAATAGAACAATTCGATAGTATTGTTGCAAACATTACTGCTTGTAACAATTTGAGTTTCTGTGACTCTGATCTCCCTGAGGAGGGAAGAGACCACAACCTAGCATTACACATCTCCATGAACTATAAGGACGACGCCATGTCCAATGTGCTGGTGGACACTGGGTCATCCCTGAACGTATTGCCAAAGTCCACTCTTTCTAAACTGTCATATCAAGGGCCTCCCATGAGGCAAAGTGGAGTAGTTGTGAAGGCTTTTAATGGGTCACGTAAGACTGTGATCGGGGAAGTTGACCTCCCAATCAAGATTAGACCAAGTGATTTCCAAATTACCTTTCAGGTTATGGACATTCACCCATCATACAACTGTCTCTTGGGCAGACCATGGATTCACGAGGCTGGCGCCGTGACATCCACCCTACACCAGAAGCTGAAATTTGTGAAGAATAAGAAACTGGTAGTGGTAGGGGGAGAAAAGGGTCTCCTGGTTAGCCACTTGTCTTCCTTCTCATACATAGACGGAGAGGATGAAGTTGGGACTCCTTTCCAAGCTTTATCTATAGCTGAGCCTATTGAGAAGAGAACTCCTTCATTTGCTTCCTATAAAGATGCAAAGTTGGCCATCGAATGTGGTGCAACCGCTGGTTTGGGAAAAATGATCGAGCTAGAAGACAACAAATCCCGGGCTGGCATTGGATTTTCTTCTGGGGTCTTCAACGAGAAAGGATTATTCAAGAGTGGAGGTTTTATCCACACTGGTCAGGAGGAAGAAGTTGTTGCTGTCTTGGAAGAGGATGCAGAGGACTCTGGCAATTTTGTTATTCCTGGAGGGATCTGCAACAATTGGGTCGCTGTGGATGTTCCTACAGTAATCCACAAGTCAACGTAATGATCACTTTGTTTAAAAACCCTTCTCCCATGCCAAAAGGAGGAGTGATGACATTGTTGGCAACATAAATACAATGATATTTTCATTCAATAAATTCATGTTAAATGTTTGTTTTTCCAATTTATTTTCCCTTTTCTCTTTTTTGCATGAAATTGGTGATCACATAAAACCCTAATAATAGAATAAAATCAGTCTTTCCATCTGCATAATGATTTGTCTTGTTTGATTTCTAAAGCTTTTCATATCCAAAATCATTATGCAGGTTGATTTCTAGACCCATTGAACATAATGACCCAACGCCATCTCCCAATTTTGAATTCCCTGTATTTGAAGCAAAGGAAGATGACGTTGAAGAGATTCCTGATGAGATTACCCGTCTACTTGAGCATGAAGAGAAGATCATTCAGCCACATCTTGAGAATCTGGAAACAGTCAACTTGGGGTCTGAGGATTGCGTGCGAGAAGTGAAGATTGGGGCACTCCTGAAAGAATTTGTTAAGAAGGGGTTAATTGAATTGCTGCGAGAATATGTTGATGTCTTTGCCTGGTCATATGAAGATATGCCTGGTCTAGATACTGATATTGTGCAACATTTCCTGCCTTTGAAGCCTGAGTGCGTGCCTATGAAGCAGAAGCTTAGAAGAACTCATCCCGATATGGCAGTGAAGATAAAGGAAGAAGTTCAAAAGCAAATTGATGCGGGGTTTCTGGTGACTTCTACGTATCCTCAGTGGGTAGCCAATATTGTGCCCGTGACAAAGAAAGATGGAAAAGTTCGGATGTGTGTGGACTATAGAGACTTGAATAAAGCTAGTCCAAAAGATGATTTCCCTCTACCACATATTGATATGTTGGTAGACAATACAACTAAATTCAAAGTCTTCTCATTAATGGACGGATTTTCCGGATATAATCAGATTAAGATGGTACCCAAGGATATGGAGAAGACAACATTCATCACACCTTGGGGAACATTCTGTTATCGAGTGATGCCCTTCGGTTTGAAGAACGCCGGAGCCACATATCAACGAGCTATGACTACCTTGTTTCATGATATGATGCACAAGGAGATTGAGGTATACGTTGATGATATGATTGCTAAGTCAAGAACAAAAGTTGAACATGTAGAGCACTTGTTGAAACTTTTTCAGCGACTGAGGAAATATAAGCTTCGTCTGAATCCCAACAAGTTTACATTTGGAGTCCGTTCTGGCAAGTTATTGGGCTTTATCGTCAGTGAAAGAGGTATTGAGGTTGATCCTGCAAAGGTCAAAGCAATACAAGAGATGCCTGCGCCCAAAATTGAGAAGCAAGTCTGAGGTTTTCTTGGCCGCTTGAATTACATTTCCAGATTCATATCCCACATGACTGCCACATGTGCGCCAATATTCAAGCTCCTCCGGAAAGATCAGTCTCATGATTGGACCGAGGATTACCAGAAAGCTTTTGACAGTATTAAAGAGTATTTGTCCGAGCCTCCGATCCTGTCCCCGTCTGTGGAAGGGAGACCCTTGATTATGTATTTGACTGTTCTTGAAGATTCAATGGGTTGTGTCCTTGGTCAGCAAGATGAATCAGGAAAGAAAAAGTATTATATTTACTACCTGAGTAAGAAGTTCACTGATTGTGAGTCTCGATACTCAATGCTTGAGAAAACATGTTGTGCTTTGGCTTGGGCTGCTAAGCGCTTACGCCAGTATATGATAAATCATACGACTTGGTTGATATCCAGAATGGATCCAATCAAGTACATATTTGAGAAGCCTACTTTAACTGGGTGGATTTCCCGTTGGGCAGATGTTGTTGTCTGAGTATGATATTAAGTATCGAGCTCAGAAAGCTATCAAAGGTAGTATCTTGGCTGACCACTTGGCACACCAGCCGATTGAGGATTATCAGTCAGTTCAGTATGACTTCCCAGACGAGGAGATTTTGTATTTGAAAATGAAAGATTGTGATGAACCTACACTCGATGAAGGGCCAGAGCCTGGTTCCCGATGGAGCATGGTGTTTAATGGCGCTGTAAATCAATATGGAAATGGTATTGGGGCAGTAATCATTACTCCTCAGGGCACACATATTCCTTTTACAGCAAGGCTAACTTTCAAATGCACAAATAATATGGCTGAGTATGAGGCTTGTATTATGGGATTGGAGGAATGCATTGATCTTAGGATCAAGCATCTTGATGTTTACGGTGATTCGGCCCTTGTTGTTAATCAGATTAAGGGTGAGTGGGAAACGAATCAGCCTGGTCTCATTCCCTATAGGGACTATGCAAGAAGGATTTCAACGTTCTTTATTGAGGTTGACTTCCATCATATTCCTTGAGATGAGAATCGGATGGCAGATGCTCTTGCTACATTTGCTTCAATGATTGTGGTTAAACTGTGGAATGAAGTTCCCAATATCAATGTGATGCGCATGGATAGACCAGCTTATGTGTTTGCAGTTGAAGAAGTAAAAGATGATAAGCCATGGTATTATGATATCAAGTTTTTCCTTCAGAGCCAGACTTATCCACCTGGGGCATCTGTGAAAGATAAGAGAAATTTTGACATGGTTCTACTCAGATGCGTGGATAGACACGAAGCAGACCTGTTGATGACTGAGGTCCATGAAGGTTCATTTGGTACTCATTCCAATGGACATGCCATGGCTAGAAAGATGTTAAGAGCGGGCTACTATTGGCTGACAATGGAGTCTGACTGCTGCAAATATGTGAAGAAATGCCATAAGTGTCAAATTTATGCGGACAAGATTCATATTCCCCCGACACTCCTGAATGTGATTTCATCACCATGGCCTTTCTCCATGTGGGGAATTGACATGATTGGCATGATAGAGCCGAAAGCGTCCAATGGACACATATTCATTCTCGTAGCAATTGATTACTTCACCAAGTGGGTTGAAGCGGCGTCGTATGCAAATGTAACCAGGCAGGTGGTTGTGAAGTTTATCAAGAATCAACTCATATGTCGTTATGGTGTGCCAGATAAGATCATTACAGATAATGGATCTAACTTGAACAACAAGATGATGAAAGAGTTGTGTAATGAGTTCAAGATTGCCCATCATAATTCTTCTCCTTATAGACCCAAGATGAATGGGGCTGTTGAAGCTGCTGACAAGAACATCAAGAAGATTATCCAGAAGATGGTTGTTATGTACAAAGATTGGTATGAGATGCTGCCATTTGCTTTGCATGGATATTGTACATCCGTCCGCACTTCAACAGGGGCAACCCCTTTCTCCCTTGTTTATGGCATGGAGGTTGTACTCCCAGTAGAGGTGGAGATCCCATCAATGAGAGTCTTGATGGAAGCCAAGTTGACTGATGCTAAATGGGTTCAGAGTCGTTATGACCAATTGAATTTGATTGAAGAGAAGAGATTGACTGCCATGTGCCATGGTCAGTTATATCAGCAGAGAATGAAGAAAGCTTTTGATAAGAAGGTCAAGCCTCGTGTGTTCCGAGAAGGTGATCTAGTGCTGAAGAAAGTCTTGTCTTTCGCGCCCGATTCCAGGGGTAAGTGGACTCCAAACTATGAAGGTCCATATGTCGTTAAGAGAGCCTTTTCAGGCGGTGCTTTGATGCTTACAACTATGGATGGGGAGGATTTCACTCGTCCTGTGAATTCAGATGCAGTCAAGAAATACTTCGCCTAAAAATAAAAACAGAATAGCTCGCTAATTTGAAAACCCGAAAGGGCGGCTTAGGCAAACATGAGCGTCTCGGTGGATTGAAAACCCGAAAGGGCGATCCAGGCAAAAATTATAGACACAAAATAAATAAATAAATATATATCCCGCTAGATTGAGTACCTCATCCTGGGGCAATCTAGGCAAAAATTAGGGATTTGGCATGTAACTGCATCCTGACAAGACTTTTGTTCTACAACTATCATCCATTAGAGATTCTTGCTCAGTCATCATCAACCGAAGCTTCAAATACATCGGATTCAGAATTGGTGGAGAAACGGTCATTATGTTTAATGTAGCCCTTTTTCCAATATATATCACCAATTTCAAATTTGTAAAGATCTATGGAGTCTTGCCATTTGCAGACTACCATTCCATCAAATAAATTTGAGCCTTTATCCAATTATTTGCACTCTTATTTGTTTCCATTCAACAAATGTTTTGCATGTTTTAATGGAGAAAATATCATTGTTATAAACAAACAAATTTTTTATAAATGGTCTTTTAAAAACAAAGTGAACATTCACAAAGACGAAAAGATACTTAAGAGATCCTCAGTGCTCTCCCAAGGGTGGTATGATTTCCAACAGGGTAAGACATTTGTTCATATTCCTGGCATGACTGTATCCTCTTCCCCCATAATAGTGTTGTGGTTTATCCCACCGAGTGGAGTGCTTGTTAAGGTTATTCACCTCCCCTTCCTTCACCAGAGCAGTGATCTTTCCTCTTCAGCAGATGTGTCCTCTTTGGAAAATTCAATCTTTGGTGGTTGGTCCCCAGAATCCCTTTTTCCCGCAGTTAGATTCCCCAGTAGAGTGGCTTACGTGGCAGATTCTACTTGTGTACTAAACTCTTTTCCCCAGCGGAGACTGATGATTCATCCCCTGCAGAGATATTGTTGTTTCCTAGTATCTCTGATCCCCGGCATATTGGATACTCTCCGTTGATTCTGGCTACCTCTATTGAGATGTAGTACCGGCTGGTAGATTCCTGGACCTATTCGTGTTAGATATGTTTGCTTGTCAGCATTTATCAAACATAAATCACGCATATACATGCATAATTATAACATTCAGATATTCATGTTGCATTTCTTTGCCATATATCTTTGTTTGTTGTCTCCTGCTATTTAGTGGTATATATTTCCCTAGGCAGATGTGTGTGTCTGATCTTTCCATATAGAGTCGGCCCCATAAGCAGAAAGCGTTTATCCTTTCTCCCATATTCCCCACTGAGATATATCCTTGTGGTTGATGGTTGTTTCTGTTTCCTCCCAACACATATATTGGGAAGGGTTTCCCTATTGAGTTATACGCTCATTAGGACGAGTCTTGATTCAGTTTGCCTCTTTGGTTTGATCCTAAGTTGGCATCTTGTGACTGTCTCCTTTGCTTCCCCGTGATTAATGAATAATTGCTCAGTAATTAGTAATCATTCATTTTATCCCCGGCGGAGTCTGTGGTTTTCTAGCCTTATACTGGTAGTTGTAAACCCTATTCTTTTTCCTCGCAGAGTTAACCTTTTGTTCATCATAATCGATGACGGTTACTCTTCCGTGGTTTCCTACTCAGTATCCGGTAGGTGTAATCCCCTCCTTGACGGTTATCTTCATCCAAAATTCGGTGTTGATATTCCCTCTTTTGCTCGGATAGTTGCCCTGACTATGCAATTTATCCGCCAGCAAGTTATCTCTCGTTTACCCTATTGTTGGTAACGATTGATTCTCTTCTGAATTGGTCATCATCATATACCTAGTTGTGGTATCCCGATGCCTTTTCTTTTCGGTAGATTTATCCTTTATTAACCCAGTAACCGGTTGTGGATAATCTTCCATGCGAGTATATTATCTACGTTTTGACGGTAATAGACAATATATCTCATGCACTCTGTGGTTGAAGCCTTCTGTTCTTCCCCAGTCGAGTAAGATTCGTATTCCCTTTGCGGAATCGAATATCCATCCTATAATCCAGTTTGCTTTTATCCCTCTTTTGGATGATGAGTGTCTTGGAAATATTCCCCAATTCACGCCTTGGTTGGACACCCATTATATACCCAATAACCGGTATCACTGGTGCTCCTCGTTTTCTACTCCCTATTATGACTTTTGTCCCTTGTGGAGTCAGAGTTCCTGAGTTGAAATATACCTTTTAGGTCTTCCTCAGATGTTTTGAAGTTTTGATATCTCTCACCCTTATACTGGTCTTAGATATTCATTTCTTCCTGAGCATGTGGTATCTCTCACCCTTATACCGGTGTTCGGATCACATGTCTCCTTTGAGCTTATTACCCAGTAACCGGTAATACCTCACCACCCTGCTTCCCTAGGAGATTCTGTTAGGTGTCCCCAGCGAGTCCTTAGTGGATTGTCTTCGTCCGGATTTTTATCCGAAGTATCCATTGCGGATAGTTTCGCTGTATTGGCATATTCCCCAATACATGCATCTTTGAGTCAGCTCGAGCCTTTCCAATGGATTTATTCCCTTTGGAGATTCTTTTCCCCAGCTTTAAGTCGTGACCTGCTCACGCGTTTTTAGTCCTTTACTCCCTAGTAGAGTCTCTGCCCCATAGAATGAATTATTCATGGGAGTCGTCAATTTCCTCTTAATCTTTGCCGTTGTGGACACATTCCCCACAGGGTATTACCTGTTGCATACATACATCTGCATCATGAGGTCTCTTAGGGACCAAAATTCGTCTCTTTATTTTTATTTAAGCCCATTCTACCTCGTCGAGACGAAGGTTTTAACCTTCCCTTCTCCGACTAGAATGACCTTAAATAGGGGCATCTGTAGGACCCTAATTTTGCCCCCAAGATCCCTCATGGCATCATAACATTGCATTTGCATAGCCTCAAGGATCATAAGCATCTTGGTTCCCCTTGCCTTTGGGTGGGACTCCTTGTGAGTGGTTTGAGATCACCAAGCATGCTTGAATTGTATATCATTACTTTTCTCATTTTGTTCAATAACTAAAAGCACAAAAATATGTCACTAACATCTTTTGGTTGTAGCTTGAGCAATCACAAGATCAAAAGCTTCAAGGAGGTCATTGATACAAAGACATGGCCAAGAGGAGGTGGAAGCAAGCATGGTAATGGTTCCCAAAGCTCTCATCCATCAAATATGCCTCCCTAGTATCTCAATTCATCATGTTTGATCAAAGCAAGTCAAAGGATTTGAGGTTTGTTCCTCAGAGAAGCCCTAATTCATCTGTGCACCACAATGCCTTGCTCATGAAGCAACCTCAGCCCATGGTCAGATACAATCAAGGGAAGTTATTTAAATCATCATTTCATGCATATTTGAACTTATTTGAGTATCCTCAATCATCAATTCACCAAGGTATGAGTCATGGACTTGAGAAGTTGATCAGTCAATTCATCTGACTATTTTGAAATGCACTTAGACTTAACTTTTTATGTGTTAGTCAAATGGAGATGGTTACAAAAGAAAAAATGTTCTTAAGGACAATATGAACAACGTTCATGTTCATAAAAAATTTGTTTGAATCCTGGAAGACCATCTTCCATTCCAAAACATTAAAGGTCATTTTGACTGAAACCCTAATTTTGGGTCAACTTCCCCGGGAGATAACTCACTCATTTTTTATGATTTTGAGGTGAGATCAAATGAATTGGAAATCATAAGATGTCTACTTAAAATGTTATGTTGGACAAAGTTTCAAAATCTCAAATAAAATACATGTGATAATGCAATACATTATAGGTCCTTTTTGACCAAAGGCATTAAAAGTCAAAAAAGTCCAACTTCAAGTGCCCATAACTCTTTCATAACAAATCCAAATGATGCAAAAATTAAGTCCATTTTTATTGTCTTGTAAAGATCTACAATGTTTATGTTGGAGGTTTTTCGATTTAAAGCTTGCTTCATCAAAACAGAAAGGCTTGAAAGTTGGCCAATTTTAGAAACCTTGCCTTGACATGTTTTGCACATCACCCTTCAAACTCAAATTTCATAAATTTCCAAGCTCCAAATGAAGTTTTGATCAACATAACATTTTTTCCTCATACAAAAAGCTTTCCAACCATTACCCATAAGGCTATGTGTCACTTTTGGATATGCCATTTTCAAAAGCATGAACATATTGGTGCATTTTTTGGAAATCAATTAAAATTGCATTAAATGAGCTCAACATACACCATCTGCACGTCCATTCTCATTCTATTTGGCATCAGCTTGCAAATCCAAGTGGAATTGGGCCCTTCATGCGCCTGTACAGGCCCATGCATGGAGGCCCTTTCCATTCATGCAACACTTTGATCATGCATTTCAGTCATGCTTTTGCTATAAATACAATGCTCATGCCTCTCATTTCAGTAACCTGAAGGCGCCTGAACCTCTGCTGAATTGAATCCTCAACCACACTCAAAGGAACTCTCTCTTTTCTCTAAAAATTTCAGATCTAGAATTCAGTTTCCTCGACTGTTTTCTTTGATCTAAAAGTTCCTAGACCTCTTCACCTTGATCCATTGAATTTCTGTTTTGATAAAGCAAGCGAGGCATCATGCTCAATTCACCAGAACTCAAGCTTGCACTCCAACTGGTAATTTCCTCGATTCTCTTCATCCATGGACCTTTTTGCTTGGATCTAATATTAGCTGAAGTCCTCTCAATAGAGGCATGTGATTTGTGCTTTCAATTTTGCAAAAACATGAAGTTCATGATGAACACCATCATACTTCCAGCTCTGATTTCTCCATTTATAGGGATCTAGAGTGGAAGTGCATGGTATAGGAGTGATGTACATCACTTCCTTTTTCGATTGATATATAGATCGCCTCATTTGGTGGCCATTTGCGTTTCTGCAATTTTTGAATGTGGCCGGAGTTTGGCCGGAGAAGACGGTGGCGCTGGCCACCGTCTGGTCTCCAGATTGGATCTGAGCTGTCCATCTCAGTTTCCAGATCTAATCTCATCCACTCATTGCTATGACTTTCAATAATGCATTGTGTTTCGCCTTTGACTCAGGATCACCATGAGCGCGCGCATGAGGGCCTTAGGATGTGCCACCTCATTTAATGAATCAAATCCAACGCGCCAGGCTTTTTCTATTTTCTTAGTTTCTGATTTTATTTTCCTTAATTCCTTTTTATTTCAAAAATTCATATCTTCTTCATTTTAAATCCAAAAAATATGGGACCAATTGCATTATTTCTCAAATAAATTCTAGTTTCTATTTCTGATTTTTAATATTTTTTATTTCATCATTTGATATTTTTTGTGATTTTTCTCTTTTCTGGTTATTTTTAATTCATTTTAAATAGTTGTTGATATTCAAAAAATACAAAAATATTTTCCTAACCTATTTGAATGATGATGGATCTATGAAAAATATTCTCATCAATTTTTGAATTGATTTGAGATTTATTTGAGATTTTAGTTCAATTAGGTTATTTTTATTCACTTTTAATTGATTAAAAATAGTTTATGACTTTTAAAAATGCTGAAATTTTTTGTCAAACTTTGTTTGACCTTGTTGAACTTAGGATAAATCACTTGGACTTTTCAAAGTTGATTTGAAATGATTTTGAAGTTTGACCTTTCCATTTATTTTTAATTCAAGTTTATTTTAATATTAAAAAATGCCAAAAATATGTTATTCTTTTCTTGACTCCCAATCTTCATCTCACTTCTGTTTTTGATTGTTTGACCTTGAATTTCAATGTTATTGGTCAACATATGAGGATTGGTACATGATATTCCATTTAATGCATTTTATTTTGTCATTTCCATTTTCTCTTATCCATCTTCTCCTTCTTCTTCTTCTACTTCTTTTTTCTTTTTGATCAATGAGTTGAAGGTTGATAAGTTAGCACTGATTAAGGAGATTTAACATTCCTTGATCCAAATCTAATTAATCTTGATCAATTGATCAAGTGAATGGCTTTGCATTAGGGATATGTTGTCTTCTAAATCATGCAAATGGCTTAAACTAATACAAGATCAATTCTCTTCTTCTTTTTGGCATGGCAAGTTGTTTGGACTTGGTTCACTAATCAAGACTCCTAACCTGTGTTTGTTGCCTACATTATTATTGACCGGCCTCAGATAGTTGTGACTTCTACATAAGTCCAATTACGATTGCTTAAGATAGCGCTAAATTTTGACTTATGGCATACTAACTATTAACCACTAACAACTAACATTTACTTTATGCAATTTACTTTTATGCAATTTACAATTCTTGCACATATTATTCATTTGCTTTTTCCTTTGCTCATTGGAGCACATGTTTATGTTAATGCCATGTGCCTTTTGCCCACTTGGGTCTATAATTGTGAATATATCTTTTGTGCTTGTGTTTGTCTGTTTGTTGTGAACCACATACCAAGAATTGGACAATATGGACTTAGAATTTAGGACTCATACCCAAGAAAAATGGAATTTGAAGAGCAACTAGGCCTCATGCCTTTAGAGTGCTTAAATGTCAAAGAGCAACTAGGCCTCCTGCCTTTAGAATGCTTAAAGCATAAGGAAAGACTTTGAAAGGGCCATTTTCTAAAACTCCCTCTTGTCCATTCTTTGTTTGTATTAGAACTTTTTGATGTGTGTTTTCTTGTGCTAGGGGATTCCAAACTTGAGGCAAATTGAGGAACCATTACCATGAGATCCTAAGAGAGAGATCCAAGATGCCTTGAAGAACTTTATCTCAAATTCATTGCTTGTTGATTGCTTGAAATATTTGCTTGTGATTGTTTATTCCAAAGGATGGGAGCTACTTGGATTATCAATATGATCTCAAGAGAGGAATTCCTAGTGTGGTTTCATTTCTTATCCCTCATCTTTTTTGTTTCACTTAGGACTTAGCCATTCTTCTTCTTCTCTCCACTCTAACCCAAGCCAAAACTTTTTGTGCAAACATTTCATTTGTTTTCAACATTAGAAACCTAAGCCTTATGCTTTTGATTTTCAAACATCCTTTTCATAACACTTATTTTGAATTGAACCTTTTAATCCACTTTGACCATATTTTGTAAATACTTCTAATTGGTACATATAACCCATTCAAAGTTCTTTTGTGGTTTCAATGGCCACTTCTTAATCAAATTTTTCCATAACCTTTAGCTATTAGGTTTGAGTTATATTAGTGATGGAAAATGAGCCTTGCATGCTTATTATAAGGTTAACCCCTCACTAACATGTTGAAGCTATCCTCACATGGTGGACTTGTGGTTTTAGGTTGAGTTTTCTCCCTTTGATAACAAAAGACCTTAAGGCTTTTGGACCAATCAATCCACTCATTTGTTTTGAGATTTTTACCCCGAACTACGAGGTTTTGATCCTAATTTTTTTTAAGATGGTACGTAGGCAATGGGTTCATCCATTCAAACACAAAATGTAAATAAACTTGTATATTCTTCTCTCATCCCTTCAAACATGTTTGCACAAACAAAATTTCACAAAACAAACAACCTTTGCAACAAATGTGAAAAGGGCTCCCTAGGAGTACCTAGGATGTTTTGGTTGACTAACACCTTCCCATTGCATAACCAACCCCCTTACCCAGATCTCTGTTTCGTTTACTAGTTTTTTTTAGTTAAAACTTTTAGGTTTTTGTTCGCTTTCTAACCCTTCCTTTGGATAAATAGAAGTGCGGTGGCGACTCGACTTGTATGGTTTACCTTGGATTTAGTCAATATCTCTAATGGTAACGAATACCCCGCTACACCTGTACATCTGTCGCAACCTGCGAAAAAATCACCGGCGAAAAAGGAAATGACAGAAGAGTCGCCACCGTGCGTTATTTATCCCAAAGGGAGGGAGAGGAAACGCTCGAAGTAAACCTGGAAAAAGGAAAGGAAAAGACAAGGCCTCGCAACCAAATCTTGGGTTCGGGAGTCGGTTATGCGAAGGGAAGGTATTAGCACCCCTACGCATCCGTAGTACTCTACGGGATCCACTTTTGTTGTTCTTGTCTAAAGGGTGTGGGTTTATCTAATGTGTTATTTACTAAAAGAGGGGTCAAAAGGGAATGACTCGCACGGATATCGCATCCACTGCATACGTATCTCATCTGAATATGAGAATCAGAGTCTTCGTAGCTCGGCTACCTAGGGGTTAAGGGGAAGTGTGCTCGCTAAGACATCGCGTCTTATGCCTACGTATCTAATTTGGAATGAGAATCAGAGCAAAACGTAGTTCGGCTAACTACGGGGTTGGTTTTAGATGAACGACGTTACGACGCAGTCTACCGGATGCTCGGCCTTTGGAGACTTACTCGCTTGTAGTAGAAGGAGTAAACGTGTTCTTAGGAGAAGAAAAATCAATGAGTTGCTGACATTGAATGTCAGGGTGAGTAGATCAAAAGGGTAATGAGGATAGGACCTCATAGCTCTTAACCCTGGACAGGGTGAGCTCCTGACAAGGCGTGGGGGTTCAGAAAGGTGGAACCCTCTCCACTGACTGACCGAACCAAAAGATCTTGAGCTTTTGTTCTGTAGCATCGACACGTAGTGTGATCTTAAAGAACGACGCACTGAATAACGGGGGGTTGACTATTAATCCCTTTTATCCGTCAGTTACCTCTCTAGGGAGGTCTTTAGGCACAAAAATAAACACACAAAACATTGCCTCCTATCGAGGTCTTCCAGCTAAGAAAACAGTAAAATGTGGGAAAAATAAAGGGATCAAGAGATCTACCGCACGGATAAAGATCCGAAGTAATAGCAACTAACGAAATAAGAAACCCGGAGATCTCTCAAGCTGGCACCATCGAAGAAAGTGAGTCCGTACAGGTAGTTGGAATAAACCTCCAGGTGGTATCCCACAAATAAAATGGAATACCAAGCAAGCTATCTCTTCAGGAGTCATGTGAGCCCTCACAAAAAAAACTCAACAAACAGGTTAGAGAAACAAGATGGGGTGCAATCAAGAGTTGCACCAAATAATAGAGTCACATGAATCATGCCATTAAAGTTCACAAAAAGCTCACAAAAAGCTCATAAAAAGGAACCAAGGGTAGGAGGCCTAAACCTCTTGTCAAACAAATGCATTAAAAGGGTATCAAAAATTTCAGGTTGAAAGTATAAAGTAGTGGAAATAGGGCAAACCTGATTGGAGAGATCGAATGAAATTGAATTGCCCGGTTGGGTTTGCAAAGCAATCTGAGGGTTTATATGAGATGGAATTGGTTCTTTGCAGATGAGTTCCCTTCAGTCTCTGGAGGTTGCTCTGAACTCTGTTAGCTCTTCTCTCACTATCTTTTTCCCAGGTTAGGTCAGGGTTTTTTTGGGAGATGGAAGTCTAGAATATATAGCCTAATTTCGTGGCTTTGTGGGCTCAAATGAGAGAGGTCCAAGTCCAAGATTTTTCTGTTATATTTTATTTATTTATTTATTTATTTTATTATTATTATTATTATTTATTTATTTTTCGTTTTTCGTTTTTTTTTTAATTTTCGAAACGCGTGGGCTTCGTCTAGCGAGCATGACAGTTCAAGAAATTCCTCTGAGCGTAGGTGATTCTGGTGGCTTTTCTTGGGACTCGCTAGGCGACCCATTCTGCTCGCCTGGCGAGCATGACAGCTCATGAACAAACTTTTGCTCCTTCAAGATTAACGTTTTGACTGATGAATAGACCCCATTTGAACATGTTGGAAGTATCTCAAACCATTCCCTTGTGTTGATCACCCAGATAGGACCCACAAAGTGTCTTGGATGATATTCAAGCTTCTTGGATCTAATTCTGATTGACATGATGAAATGCAATATGAAATGTTAAATGACCTAAAAATGAATGCATGAATGAGGAGGGCAAATTTTGGGGTGTTACAACTGCCCCTATTCAATCATCAGCTAACCCGAGCAGAATGAAAGCGATCAGCTTATCAGACAAACAGGGTGAGCTGTGATTGAATACCAAAGACAGACCGAAAATTTGCGCTTTGAGAACACCACAAAAATGCTGAAATACATCGCGCTGTTTATTTTTCTTCCGATCCTCTGGCTGAATCTGAATCAGTCTTCTGACTTAATTTGGAGTTTCGATCCTCTGGCTGAATCTATACTCAATTTAGTCCTCTCGTTGGATATTAATTTTGATCCTCGTGCTGGATACGATTTTGATTCTCTGGCTGAATCTATTTTTGGTCTTCCGGCTAGACATGACTTCGATCTTCTGGCTAGATCTTCTTTGTTTCGATTCTCTGGCTGAATCTATTTCCGGTCTTCGGGCTATACCTGACTTCGATCTTCTGGCTAGATCTACTTCGATCTTCTAGCTAGATCTACTTCGATATTTTGGCTAAATCTACTCTCTTTGTTTCGATTCTCTGGCTGAATCTATTCTTTTTTTTATTCTCTAGCTGAATCTATTTTCGGTCTTCGGGCTAGACCTGACTTTGATCTTCTGGCTAGACCTAGTTCGATCTTCTGGCTAGATCTGCTTTGTTTTGATGGTAAATTCCCATCATCAGGATCTCGCATCTGAGGCATGCGCTGGTTGACCCTCTTTCGAAACCTACACCCAACCTTCATGTTAGATATGCAGCTTCGAGAATATTCCACTTTTTTGGGCTTCGTACATATTCTTCAGGCTAGAACATGTTGCAACAACTCTTCAATTAGCCTTTGTTGTTTAAATTGCGATCTGCGGGCTGGATCCTCTTGTAGGTTGATTTTCTGTTGAGCTGTCAATCTACTCCTCCAACTGGCTTTCTGGGGATATAACGCTTGTAGGCGACTCTCTGGCTGAATCTTCAAATTGAACCTCAGGCTGGCTCTTTGGAAAACGATTCTCAGGCTGAATCTTCGAAATGACCCTCATGCCGGATCACACATACTTGATCCTCTGGTTGAATCTCGTGACTTCGGTTGTAAAGTAATTCTTCATTCTGCTTTGAAGAACCTGTATGCTTATGTGTATGCTTGATAGAATATGCATGCAAATGCAAATGTTATGCATGGTGTAAAAAGAAATCTGCTTGGGGAAGCAAACTCTGGTAGGGAACGAATCGCTGTATCAATCCTTGAATGCTTTGTGGGGAATGATCCGTCTGCCGGGACCGGGAGGCCACCGAAAATAAATCGGCTTTCCCTTTTTGGAAAGTTGACCTTGCTGGAGGAGTGTCAACTATGAGAATTTTGTTTGAGGAGAGTCTGCGGGGAAAGCACTTCCTGGGGAAATGTCGTAGGAATCGACCTTTGCTGGGGATATGAACTTGCTAATCGTCCTCAGGCTGAGGATCAGAACAAGTCTGTTAAAAATATTCTGTTGGGGAATGAGATGACTACCGGGGACACCACCCTCTTGTCTGTTGGGTATGCAACTACTCCGCTGTTGCTGGGGATACAAGGCGTAACTCTACTGGGGGACACACTCTGCTCAAGAGAGACTTTGTCAACCGCTTGGGGATGAGGATTCATGACTTGGCATCCGGTTCCTATGACCTGCAATCACACACGTATGTCCCGGGGGAATTACTCGGTTTGACTTCACCGTCCGGGGTTAAGCACATTCAAAGCAATTTTAAATGTTTTCCTGTGCAAATCATCTGTAAAAGCCACCATTATGTTCAAATGCAATATGTTTCATCAAAAATTCGGACATTTTTTTGCAAACAAACTAATAAATGAAAAACAAAGAGGCTTTTTAACTGAATGATTCGACTTTTATTGGTTGAAAAAATTGTGCCAGGAATAGGCGAGTACATCAAGAAGCTGATCCCTGAAAAGAGGCGATCGCTATAAATTGAACAAAAGAAAACTATCCTAATGGCAAAGTGGAAATGAGGTCCCACTGAGTTTCGACCCTGCTATGGCTCGTATGACCTCAAGACGCTCTGCTCATCTTGCTTTCTGAAGTGGATGATTAGTCGATCTTTAACCTTCGAAGATTGCTGGATTAAATGAAACGGTGATATAACACGGATGAACTCAGATCGCAGTTGTAGCGGTGTATTCGCCACTTTATGATTTATTGATTAAACCAAAAGCAAAGCATACAAAGAAATCGAGTCGCCACCGCACTTCTATTTATCCAAAGGATTGGCTAAAAGCGAACAAAAGCCTAAGAAGTTTTACACATAGAAAACTAATGAAATGATCAGAGAATATGGGTAAGGGGTAAATTACGCAATGGGAAGGTGTTAGGCACCCAAAACGTCCTAGGTACTCCTAGGGAGCCCTTTTCACACTTGTTGTATAAAAAGTTTATTTGTTTATGACATATTGTGCAAACATGATTGGGAAGATGAGAAAAGAATATACAATTTTATTATTTTTGTGTTTGAACGGATGAACCCGTTGCCTACGTACCTTCCATGAAAGGTAAGGATCAAAACGCCGTAGTTCGGCTAAAAGATTTCAAAAATATGAGTGGGTTCATTTTAAAACAAGAGCACTGAGGCTTTTCATTATCAACGGGAGAAAACTCAACCAAGACCAACAATCCACCATGCGAGGATAGCTTAAACATACTAGTGAGGGGTTAACCCTATAATAAGTATGGAAGACTTACAATCAACTCACTAAGGATGTGGTGAGATTTACATCAACCACTATGAGAATTGAAACCTATGGCTAACGTATGAAAACATATCAACAATGGACAAAGCCACAAAAAAAACAATTGAATGGGTGAAGTTAATTGATTATGAGTATTCACAAAAGGATGGTCAAAGTATTATTAGTATTCAATTCAAAGAAGTGTTATGAAATGGAGTTTGAAAAGTCAAGGACTTAAGGTCCAGGTTTCTAATTTGAAAAGACATGAAAATGTTTGCACACTATGTATTTACAAGTTTTAAAAGTCAACAAGTGAAAAGGGGTTTTGAAACAAAAAGGATGTGGAGGAAGGAGTGTAAAACTTCCTAGAAGTTCACCTCTTGAAATCATATGGAAGATGATTCAAGTGTGTCCTTTGGAATGAGACAACAATGCAAGTAAGCAAATAAAAAGCAAGGTGATACCGGATGCCAATCAATGGACTTACACCAATCTCACAAAGAAAGGCGGATACCGGATACCAATCAATGGATTTACACCAATCTCCTAAAACAAAACAATGATACCGGATGCCAATAAATGGACTTATACCAATCTCACAAACAAAAGCGGATACCGGATACCAATCAATGGATTTACACCAATCTCCTAAGACAAAACAATGATACCGGATGCCAATAAATGGACTTATACCAATCTCACAAAGCAAAAACAAAACATGGATATCAGATACCAATGAATGGGTTTACACCAATCTCCAAAGGATGATCATAGGAGTACAAATGCCAACAACATGGACTTACAATTGCATCCTCACATACAACAAACAAACAAGAGCAATAAGAAAAGAGGACATAAGTGGCCAATGAAATGGTCTTACACTCAATCCCTTCCAAATCATAGGAACAATGGCCAATGAATGGACTTACAGTTGATTCCTCAATAGACAAACAAAGTTGTCACAGAGATATGAAATGATGATCATGCACTAATGAACAATTAATGATGATAAATGCACAAAGGCACACAAGCATATATGCACACATGAATCAAGCAATCAATCAAACAAAGTCAATTAGCACACACTATATACAAGCAATTAGGCTCAAGCAAGGGTTAGACTTTAAAGTCAACTGGAATGGGGTAAGTGGTGCTCTTAACCTTAACATTGAGAGTTAAGGTGAAGCAGATGAAAAGGATATGAGGGGTGTGCCTCATAGCTCTTATCCCTGGTCAGGGAGAGCTTCAAATGATAGAAGGTGTGGGAGTTCAGAGAGTTGGAACTCTCTCCACAAGTGAATGACTCTAGAGATCTTGGGTTAATATCCACAATCTTGGACTACACATCTCTTTTATCTACCAATTGCCTTATCAAAAGGACTTTTCCTGCTTGGGGACAAAGATAAACAATCACAAACATTGCCTCTTAAGGAGGACTTCAGACAGGTGCCTGGCCACATAACAAGCCAGGTCTTCCAGACTACATGAAGAATAGAAATTATACCTAATTGGTTAAGCAACCAAGCAAGTTCAAAATGAACTTAAGCAACTAATGTACCTGAAAACAATCCAACTCAATCAGTATACAATTCCAAAAGTCAAACAGATAATCCAACAGTCAATAGACAATATACAATCAAACAAGTAAGGCCACAATGTCCAAGGCATAAGCTCAACTCAAATGAGCATAAAGCATCCTACAAAACAAGTCAAGGTTAGTCAATAACAATCAAATAAACCAACTCAAGCAATGTGAATTAATCTCCTTAAGGCCATGTGCTTCTTAACCTGAAAACAAACTCAAACATGAGAAGCAAACCACTAGGACAAGGCCTAGGGTCAAAGAAGGAGGAATAATCCAAAACAGAACATGAAAATTGACAAGAATCAAGATTAAACAATTAAGAACAACGTCCAAGTGGTCTCATGTCAATATCATTCATCAAATTCATTTCATAAAGCAATTATGTCAAAGCATGCAAGTTGAAAGCTCATTGAAGCAACAGAATGAACAAAGGCATATTAATTCCAGAATGGCTCAATAAATTTCAAGAAAAATCATGGCTAAACATCACACATCAAATGATCAACACACCAAAAATCATGGCATTTGGACAAGTATAAGCAAGTAAAAGAAATTCACTAAGTCAATGTAAGCATAAACAAGCTCAAAGGAGGCACAAATTGATACATCAACTTAAGGCAATCCTAAAACAGAAAGGACAAATGATAAATGACTCAAACCAAAGCCAAGACAAACTTCAATGTGTCTAGAATCAATGTACAAAATTTCAAGTCCATATGATAAAGCATAAGCATTTCACAAATCATCTAAGTTCAACACTCATCAAAAGTCCAAACATGACCAATCAGAAAAGAAAATCTCAAACAAATCAGAAATGGATCCAAAAATTCTACGAAAATTCATGATCAATCTTAACATCCAGAAGGAGCATCATGCAAAAATTCAAATCATTTAGCATTTATTAGGCATGGTAAATAAAATCAGCAACATGAACAAGCAAAGGTGGGACACACATTGTCACACCTACATTCACCACATCATATCTCAATAACCAGAAATGAGAAAAATGAAAACTCAAAACCAAAAGATCATGCAAAGTGCCTAATTTAAGCATGTCAATTTTCACATTCATTGGATCAACCATCATCATTTCACAACCAAAATGGCAAGCAAGGTGCAACATAGCATATGCATGAACAATCCCTAGGCAAATTAAAAATCCAACCGAGCACAAATTCTGGAAAAATAACCATAAAAAAGAAGACATCATGAGGATCAATGTGCAAAAAATCTCATGTGATTTGGATGCATATTTATGGAGTTATGAATTTTTGAGTGAAGAGACAAATTAAAAAAACATATGAACAAGGCATGGCATGGATACATGAAGTAATGAAATAAAATGCCAAGGTCTAATTTGGAAATGCCTCCGCCTGGAATCGAAGTGAAGGTGAATTTTAAATGAGGCGCCAGGTTAAACACCGCGTTTCATTTAATTGAAACGCTGGCCAATCAGAAGCCGACACTTGGACCAATACATGTCCACTAACAACTAAAACACATGCATTCAGCGCGCTAGGAGATCAAACACGATCTGGAAAATGGAAAACCTAACATTCATCATGTGTTCATCGTGTTCATCATCATCAAGAACAAATCATCACAGAAATTCATGAAACGCATACCAATGGATTCCTCTTACATCATACATCAACAATCCAGTATTAATTTGACCTAATTCTACATGATATGAATGGATCGAGCAAAAGAAGTTCAACATGTCAAAATTAAATCAACATAACTTCTTCAATATTGCATGAAATTAATGGATCTAAAGTTCAACATGATCAGCATTAGAAGATCTACAATAAGCATCTATCAATTTCATAAATCATGGAAGTCGAAATCTAACCTTACTGGAGAAACAGAAGTGGAATCGTGCAGTTCAGGTCCTGGAAAGGTGCAACAGATCCTCCTCAAAGCTTAGATGAATGAATGGATGCAAATGAATAGCTCAACAATGCTCGATTTGTCCAGAAATTTCTGCTACCATGGATGTGCATCAAGGTTCAACAGTCTCGATTCTTGCTGAATTCTTCAAGATCTTGCTTCAACAATCTTCAATTATGCATATAGATGATGAACAAACCAAGAATCATGCAATGCTTATGAAGAAATTCGATGAAAAGTTTGAGAGAAATTGGAGAGAGAATTTTTCAGATCTG
The DNA here is from genome assembly GCF_024323335.1 of Lathyrus oleraceus. NCBI lineage: Eukaryota > Viridiplantae > Streptophyta > Magnoliopsida > Fabales > Fabaceae > Lathyrus > Lathyrus oleraceus. Next base: position 220,943,896 of record NC_066579.1, read on the forward strand.
AAATTATGAAGTGTTGTTGTGATTTTCTGTTATGATTAGGGTTATATACCATCTGTTAATCATGTTTAGCTTAAGCTCTAATCAAATGCTAAGTGAATTAGGGAAATGGGAGTATTTATGCAAAATGGCAAGTTCACCCCTTATGCATGCATGGCAATGGAATAGTAACCGAGTTTCACTTGGAACAAATTTCAAATCCTGTTTGGAGGCAATTGCAATTGGTTGGAATTGAAAACAATGCAAAATTTTCAAAATGACTACTTTCCCTCCAAAATTCAAATGAAATTCAAGTGAAAATTCCAATATTTTTGTGATGAGAATTGATGAAATGTGATGCATGATTTGGATAGTAGAGATCAAGAGAGAAATGTTCCAAAAAGAACCACTTCAATTGGCCTTTTGGTTCAAAAGTTATGCCTTCTTGAAGTTCAAATTCACTTGACAATGATTGATCCATAATTTCTTAACCACAAATGAGAAATTCATGTTCTTGGACTTTTTGGAAAGGTGAGAGCAAGATCTTCAACTTTCATGTTGAACAAAGTTTCATTTGAAGATTTATTGATGATGTAAACTTGAGGAGAATACCTTTCCATTTTTGGCAATTTGAAATTACAGGTCACTTACTATTTTTGGAAACTTTTCATCTGACCTCAAATTCTCCAATGTTGATGTTTGAAATGTCAAATGAGACTTGTATGGACATGAATGAGGCCTCTCTAACCATCTCCCACCTTTAAATCCATGATTGAATGCACAGTTGACTTGTGTTGACTTTTCTAGGGTTTCAGCTGACCTAGCTATGCTCAGATGAAATTCAAGCCTCTACCACTTGAGATCTTGATTCAAAATGATGCCATGGTTCATATGAACTCTTTTGAATGATCATTGGTGCCCAAATTCTTCAGAATGGCCACCATCTATTGCTCAATGACTTGCCTTTGACTAGCTTGACCTATGATTGCTTCATCTGCAAGTAACAAGGTTAGATGACATATTTTTGTACTTTTGGTTAGTAAACAAATGAAAAGCAATGATATACAAATGCAAGACATGCTTGGTGATCAAGAATCACTCTCAAAAGATAACCCACCCACAGGGGAGGAAGGCAAGGTGCACAAAGATCCTTGAGGCAATGATATGATATGATATGATGCCATGAGGGATCTTAGGGACAAAATTGGGGTCTTACAGCAGTCATTCACTTATTCCCTCTTTTAACAACGTATGGACCCTCATAGTTCGGTGTCCATTTTCCCCTGTAATCTTTGTTGGGAGGAAGAATTCTTTTGAGTACCAATTCACCGACTTGATACTCCCGAGGGCGCACTTTCTGATCAAATGCTCTCTTCATTCGTCTCTGATATAGTTGGCCATGGCATATGGCTGCTAGTCTCTTTTCCTCAACTAGGCTCAGCTGATTGTATCGAGAATGGACCCATTCTGCTTCGTCAAGCTTGACATCCATCAGGACCCGTAAAGAAGGGATTTCGACTTCAACCGGAAGAACTGCTTCCATGCCATATACAAGCTGATAAGGTGTTGCCCCGGTGGATGTTCTAATTGGAGTTCGATACCCATGTAATGCAAATCGTAACATCTCATGCCAGTCCTTGTATGTTACCACCATCTTTTGCACCATATACATCCAGGGTTTTAATCCGTAGGTTGATGGCTTCCTCAAGTCTTAGGATACAAGATTCGTATTCGGCTTCATTGTTGGTGCAGGGAAAAGTTATTCTGGCACAAAATGGCATATGAACTCCCTCCGGCGTGATCAACACTGGGCCAACTCCGCGACCATTGACGTTGACCGCCCCATCAAACATCATAATTCATTTGGATTCAGGGTCAGGCCCCTCCTCCGGGAGTGGTTCCTCGCAATCTTTTGATTTGAGAAACATGATGTCCTCATCAGGAAAGTCGAACCTCATAGGTTGGTAATCATCAATCGGTTGCTCTGCAAGATAGTCTGACAAGACACTTCCTTTGATGGCTTTTTGTGAAGTGTATTGGATGTCATACTCTGTCAGTATCATTTTCCACCTAGCAACCCTTCCGGTGAGCGCTGACTTTTCAAAAATATACTTGACTGGATCCATCTTTGATATCAATAGAGTCGTGTGAGTCAACATATACTGTCTTAGTCGGCGAGCAACCCATGCCAAAGTGCAGCAAGTTTTCTTGAGCAGTGAGTATCTTTGTTCACAGTCGGTAAACTTTTTTCTAAGGTAGTATATTGCATGCTCTTTTCGACCTGACTCGTCATGCTGACCGAGGACACAACCCATTGACCTTTCTAACACCGTCAAGTACATGTCAGGATGAGTTCGGCGTAACTTCTGCTTCACCTGCGGCATATCTTCATTCAACGGTAACCTGTGCACAACGATGTCCGTATCCAACCTAGCATATCTTGATAGGACCAAGCAAAGATGTCGACATACTCACGAAGCAAACTGATCAACTGTTCTTTCACCTCGGCTTGTAGACTGGCCCCGATCTTGATCTCTTTCTTGTCGCCTTCGGTACCAACGTTGACGGTCTCAATCACCTCCAAATAAGGTGTAATAGCTCGGTCCTCCTGTTTCAACAACCTGGCTAACTCTTTAGGCAATTCACGATCTTCCTCAACCCCTTCTTCGGCTCGATAGATAGGATTGTCGAAGTCATACTTGGCCATAGCAGTGTCGTTAGCAGTGAGATCCGAGTGATTATGATGGAGGATCATGCTTTACCTTAGAACGAGAGATGTTTTTTTTGGAAAGAAAAACGAAAAAGAAACATTGCCATTTTTTGTAAAAGAAAAATAATTGAAAGAAAGGGAACACAAAATTGTTTGCAAAAGCTGTCCTTTATTGATGATGAAAATAATTGCGAAATGTAACTAAATGGATGGCCCTACAGATGAGTCATTATACCTTGGGAAAAGTGTAAGACTTTATTATGCATGTAATAAAAGGAAAACAATAAAAATTACTCTTTCAGTAGAGTAACCCGGACGACTTTTCCAGACGACCAATTGTTGAGCTTTTCTCCCGGGACACACGGGCGAATCCAGCTATCTAAGTCACAGTCACTGTCAGCCTTGTCTTCATCTGCGACATTGATGATGTGGGGAGAAACCAAACCCCCGATGGAGAAGGTACCGACTTCATTCTTTTGAGACCCCGGAGTAAACCCCAATCCAAACTTGTCTTCTTTGATGACTGGCTCCACAAATTTGCCCTAGCCTTGGGCATTACCAGCTTTAACCACTTCAACAGCTTGCTTGTATGAAGAGATAGAAGTTCTGACCTTCTCGGACTTAGGTGAAAAGACAGCTTCGGGCGCGACCTCACTGATGTTTATGGCTTCGAAGCCCTGACACAACATCTCATGCATCTCGCCATCCATCTCCACATACTTAAATGTAGACAGGTGGCTAACAAAAATATCCTCTTCACCACAGATAGTGAGGACCTGACCTTCTAATTCATATTTGAGCTTCTGGTGGAGAGTAGAAGTAACAGCGCCGACAGCATGAATCCAGGGCCGACCTAGCAGACAACTATAGGCAGGCTGGATATCCATCACACAAAAGGTGCTCTTGAACACCTGCGGTCCAATCTTAACTGGCAACTCAACTTGGCCAAAGACAGATCTCTTAAAGCCATCAAAAGCTCTCACAACTAAATTACTTGGCCTCAGGATGATGTCATCGCAATCCAACTTCATTAAGGCTTTCTTTGGAAGAACATTCAGAGAAGAACACGTATCTACCAGAACATGGGAAAACACCTCCCCTTTGCATTCCATTGTGATATGTAAAGCCTTGTTGTGATTCCTGCCCTCAGATGTCAGGTCATAGTCGGTGAAACCTAGCCCATGGCAAGCGTTTACATTTGAAACTACCGACTCCAGCTGGTTAACGATTATCTCTGGTGGGATATAGGCCATATTCAGTACTTTCAACAAGGCTGCTCTGTGCGCCTCAGAGCACATCAATAGTGAGAGGATGGAGATCTTTGAGGGTGTCTGATTTAGCTGGTCGACTACCTTGTAGTCACTTTTCTTGATAATCCTCATAAACTCATCCACTTCCTTCTCGAATGCGGTCTTAGGAGGAGCTTCCTCAGTAGTAACCTCTTCGGTGGCTACCTGTTTTCCTTTAGCCTTGGCAGTTGCCTTAGCTTCAGTATTCGTGCGCAATATTGATGGTGCAAATAGGCGTCCACTGGGAGTGAAGCCACCAACTCCTCCAACATTGTCTACAACGGAGCTACCAATGTCAATGTCTTCATTGTTAACTTTTTGCCCCTGGCAGTAGGTATCAGCCCCATAGTGCCACGGGATAGCACTGTCTTTCTCATACGGAACAGGTCTTGGTACCGTGATGGTGACCGGACTAACCTAAGCCGGTTGAGGGCTGTCAGAGTAAATTGTAACTGGTGCTGGATTTTCTGGGAAATATATTGCTGTTGGAGCGGGTCTCTCGGGAACATATATTTCTTCAGGAGTGAAATGAATCGTCATTGTCGACACATCATTCTTCACTGGACAGGTCTGATCGAACTGAAGATAACCTTCATCTATCACTGGCTAAATACCCCTTCTCAAACTGTCACATCTGTTCTCGGCAACTTGACAATCTCTGCACTCTTCCCCACAACCCGGGAATATTTGTCCTTTCAAGAGTCGGTCTTTAACAACCGATAGCGAAGTCTTCACTTTAGTCACATCAGATACCAAATTCAAAGTTTCCCCGCTATCAACAACATTAATCCTCTGCCCGCCGTGGGCTGGCATCGGGTTTTGGATAACATTAGGCACCGGAGAAAAATTGATAGCCTGGGCATCTCTCAAATCTTGTACCTTTAGGTGGAGAGCTTTGCAATTGTCTGTAGTATGGCCAGGTGCGTTGGAGTGAAAAGCACATCTGGCTTTGACATCAAAACCCCTAAGCAAATTATTGGGATCGATTGGCGGGGCCAGAGTTCTTAATGTAACCAGATTCAGGTCAATCAACCTGAGAAGTAACACAGAATAAGGCATTGGGATTGGCTCAATGACCCGGTCCGTCTGCCTTGGACGTTGTTGATAGTTTCTCTGCTGACCCGGATTACCTCTTTGTTATTGATTGTTGTACCTGGGTTGTTGTTGCGGATGATACTGCGGTTGTTGTTGTTGAGGAACAGGTGTTGGAATAGTGACTACGGCCACTTAATCTTGATAATAATTAGGGCGTCCTCTGCCCCTGCCTCTGCCGGCATACACAACGCTTGTCTCGCCTTCTCTTCTTCGCTGACCGTTACCAGCAAACAGTCTCTTGGGACCTGATGAGCTGGAAGCACTATTGTCTTGAATTCGGCCCATCTTCAACAGACTCTCGATTCTTTCTCCAGCAATTACTATCTCTGCAAAGCTGATTGACGGGCAAGCAGCCAATCTCTCAATATAATTGCCTTGAAGAGTGTTCATGAAATAATCCGCCATCTCCCTTTCAGACATAGGGGGTTGGACGGACGCAACAATCTGTCTCCAACGCTGAGCATATTCTCTAAAGGTCTCCTTGGCAGTCTGAGACATTCCTTGCAACAAGGTCCGATTTGGAGCCATGTCCAAGTTGTATTGATATTGTTTGACAAAAGCCTCCGCCAAGTCTTTCCAGCTCTTGATGGTAGTACGAGACAAATGAGAATACCATTCACGAGAAGCTCCAGTTAGACTGTCTTCAAAATAGTACATCCACAACTTTTCATCTTCCGTGTGAGCTCCCAACCTTCCCTGATAAGATTGGAGATGAGTGCGTGGGCAAGAAGCCCCGTTGTATTTATCAAAAGTAGGAGGTTTGAACTTGTGAGGAATCCTCACTCCCTGAACCAGACCAAGATTTGTGACATCAAAACCTAAGGAATTTTGAGACTCCAAAGATTTGAGCTTCTCAGCAAGCTCATCCATACGGCGAGTGGTCTCATGAGCTTCGTCGTGCAAAGAGAATTGATCATACTGATAATCCTCGGTAACGGGGCGCCCGTTAATCCGGATTCCTTGATTCATATTGTACCTTCCGCCAATACCATTTCCAACATTCCCTGTGTTGCCAACATTACCCGGGTTTCCATCAGCATTTGCGTTACCCGCGTTACCAGTGTTCACAGGGTTATCAGTGTTCCCAGGGTTACCAGGGTTTCCCTCAGCATTTGGTATCTCCACCTCTGGATCGGGCCTCGGTTGCTCAACCAATTCCCTCAGCTTTTCCTGGCCTTCTGCCATACCAGTCATCAATGTCATGAACTGATCCATCCTTTCACGTGTATCAGCCAGCTCTTTTTGTACCTGGTCCATCGCTAGTCGCGGACGATTTTCCTTGGTCGGGTACCTGTGGACTCGCTTGGGACCAATAATGCCTGAAACAGGGAACAAACCTTAGACACTGTAGTGACACCTGCAAAACAAACAAAGGTTAATATGCATGGTATGTGATGCGATGTTTATTCATTTTTAAGGCACCCCCCTTTTGAAAGGGAATACCCTGTCAATGAATAAGCATGAGATATTGGATGCAAATATGCAGATGATGTTATGCAATGCAAAGGCATGTCAATCAAAATTGCTGTATCCGCTTGAACATCTGTCAGGTTGTACTGTCTGAAGAGAAAACCACTGAGGAATATAATACGAAATCAGAACTCTGCTCTAGAAAACCGGGTTGGTTGGAGGTTAAGGTTTCCTGAATTTAGCCCGCCCCTCACTGGTAGGTTCTAAGAACAGAAGTTCGTCCGCTTCAGCCCTTCAATCGAGAATAATATGTTTACCACTGAAGGTTTGGCATTATTACGGGATAAAAGACCTCCACTGACTCCCCTCAACAGGACATCCTAATAGCAAGTTCCCAATCTCGGGGTCCTCGGGTTGAGCAGCGAGAATGCACCCACCAGAGCTAACATAAACGCGTCTCGGAGGAGAGGCCTAAACCGAGTTCTCGGGAAATGGTCACCAGAATCGACGATTTCTAAAGGAACATCTTGCTGTTACGGAACACCCGTAGGACAGAATATATCCAAAAGAAACCTCGTCTGGGTGTGGGTCTTCATGAACGACTTAACGTAGCAACAAGCCACGCAAGCCTCATGACTATCCACTCTAAACCTGTGTGTACACTCAAGCCTGGGTAATGGGCTTATCTCTCATAGAACATCCCATCCCAACAAACAGAACCAGCAGATACGGAAATCATATGTACACAATGCAATAATATAAAGCAGGTAAATAAATAACTGTACAAAAGAATAATCACCCAATAAACAAACAACCTACAAAAGCTAGGAGGGACTCGCTTAGGGAAACAGGGTCCCCAGCAGAGTCGCCAGCTGTCGTAACCTGCGAAAAAATCACCGGCGAAAAAGGAAATAACAAAAGAGTCGCCACCGTGCGTTATTTATCCCAAAGGGAGGGAGAGGAAACGCTCGAAGTAGACTTGGAAAAAGGAAAGGAAAAGACAAGGTCTCGCAACCAAATCTTGGGTTCGGGAGTCGGTTATGCGAATGGAAGGTATTAGCACCCCTACGCATCCGTAGTACTCTACGGGATGCACTTTTGTTATTCTTGCTAAAGGGTGTGGGTTTATCTAATGTGTTATTTACTAAAAGAGTGGTCAAAAGGAAATGACTCGCACGGATGTCGCATCCACTGCATACGTATCTCATCTGAATATGAGAATCAGAGTCTCCGTAGCTCGGCTACCTAGGGGTTAAGGGGAAGTGCGCTGAGTAAGACATCGCGTCTTATGCCTACGTATCTCATCTGGAATGAGAATCAGAGCAAAACGTAGTTCGGCTAACTACGGGGTCTGTTTTGGATGAATGACGTTACTACGCAGTCTACCGGATGCTCGACATTTGGACACTTACTCGCATGTAGTAGAAGGAGTAAACGTGTTCTTAGGAGAAGAAAAATCAATGAGTTGCTGACATTGAACGTCAGGGTGAGCAGATCAAAAGGGTAATGAGGATAGGACCTCATAGCTCTTAACTCTGGACAGGGTGAGTTCCTGACAAGGCGTGGGGGTTCAGAAAGGTGGAACCCTCTCCACTGACTGACCGGACCAAAAGATCTTGAGCTTTTATTCTGTAGCATCGACACGTAGTGTGATCTTAAAGAACGACGCACTGAATAACGGGGGATTGACTACTAATCCCTTTTATCCGTCAATTGCCTCTCCAGGGAGGTCTTTAGGCACAAAAATAAACACACAAAACATTGCCTCCTATCGAGGTCTTCCAGCTAAGAAAACGGTAAAATGCGGGAAAAATAAAGGGATCAAGAGATCTACCGCACGGATAAAGATCCGAAGTAATAGCAACTAACGAAATAAGAAACCCGAAGATCTCTCAAGCTGGCACCATCAAAGAAAGTGAGTCAGTACAGGTAATCGGAATAAACCTCTAGGTGGTATCCCACAAATAAAGTGGAATACCAAGCAAGCTATCTCTTCAGGAGTCATGCAAGCCCTCACAAAAAAAAACTCAACAAACAGGTTAGAGAAATAAGATGGGGTGCAATCAAGAGTTGCACCAAATAATAGAGTCACATGAATCATGCCATTAAAGTTCACAAAAAGCTCACAAAAAGCAACCAAGGGTAGGAGGCCTAAACCTCTTGTCAAACAAATGCATTAAAAGGGTATCAAAAATTTCAGGTTGAAATTATAAAGTAGTGGAAATAGGGCAAACCTGATTGGAGAGATCAAATGAAATTGAATTGCCCGGTTGGGTTTGCAAAGCAATCTGAGGGTTTATATGAGATGGGATAGGCTCTTTGCAGATGAGTTCCCTTCAGTCTCTGGAGGTTGCTTTGAACTCTGTTAGCTCTTCTCTCACTATTTTTTTCCCAGGTTAGGTCAGGGTTTTTTTGGGAGATGGAAGTCTAGAATATATAGCCTAATTTCGTGGCTTTGTGGGCTCAAATGAGAGAGGTCCAAGTCCAAGATTTTTCTGTTATATTTTATTTATTTATTTATTTATTATTTTTTATTATTATTATTATTATTATTATTATTATTATTATTATTATTATTTATTTTTCGTTTTTCGTTTTTTTTTTTTAATTTTTTTTTGAAACACGTGGGCTTCGCCTAGCGAGCATGATAGTTCAAGAAATTCCTCTGAGCGTAGGTTATTCTGGTGGCTTTTCTTGGGACTCGCTAGGCGACCCATTCTGCTCGCCTAACGAGCATGACAGCTCATAAACAAACTTTTGCTCCTTCAAGATTAACGTTTTGACTGATGAATAGACCCCATTTGAACATGTTGGAAGTATCTCAAGCCATTCCCTTGTGTTGACTGATCACCCAGATAGGACCCACAAAGTGTCTTGGATGATATTCAAGCTTCTTGGATCTAATTTTGATTAACATGATGAAATGCAATATGAAATGTTAAATGACCTAAAAATGAATGCATGAATGAGGAGGGCAAATTTTGGGGTGTTACAACATCATTAGTAGGATTTTATCCGAAAGCATACAGTCAACAATTATGGGTATTTTGTTTTCGTCATCCTCCCTCAAATCTTTGCTAAAACAAAGGTTATGATAAAGAAAAGTGAATGGGAGAAACACTGATGTATTTTTGTTTTTGATATAAGAGAAGAAAAATGAGCGAATGCGAGATAATTAATTCAAAATATGCATCATTACTTCATCAATATTACCATTAAAAACAACAATGTTTAAACACAAGTAGCTTTTAACAACAAAGAAACTACAAATGCAAAAATAGAAACAAATCAGTCCAACGATTGCCAGTGTTGAGGATGTCTTCCTTTTTTGATGAAACTATCATAGCTTCAATAAGTTGGTCTAGCTGATTTTTCATCGAGTCCGCATCTCCTCCCAATGCAATATGACTTTGCTCCAATGGATCCAATGATCTTTCAAGAGCTACTTCAAGTCTGATATGAGTATCAGGAAATCAACTACAGGCTATGGACGAAGGGTGGATGAGTTTTTTATATATATTTTGTATGAAAGGTGATATGCAATGCATGACGATTGCAGATGCAATGATATGTGTATGAGTTGTAGTGACATGTTCAGGGTTACAGGTTCAAAGTGTTTTCAGATGGATCAGAATAACGGGTAAATGACAGGTATCTCTGATTAAAGGAACCCCATGGGTAGGCTCTATAGTTGGTAGGTTCCCAGAGTCATGGATATTTCTTGAGGACGTCACTGCCATGACGAAAACTCGGCGGACAATAATATCCTTAAGAAGATCCCGTCTAGGTGAGGTCTTTGTATTATCCCAACAAGGAAAACTCCATGAGGATTCTACGACTCTCAAGTCTAGGGTTCTAACAAGGTTCTCAGAGTCATAGATCAAGGTTGGAAGTATTACTGTAAGATAGTAATACGTCCAAGGGATCTCATCTGATTGGGGCTTTCGTATTAACCTAATAAGTCTGGGACTTTTCAGGTAGATACTACATAACCACCGGATATAGTGGGTTAAAAGGTCCCTAGAGTCATTGATCCAACTTGAGAATACTATCGTCGTGACGAAAACTCGTCGGGCAATAATATTTCAAGAGAATCTCCTCTAGGCGGGGTCTTCGATTCTTCCCAACAAGGAAGACTCCTTGTGGACGCCCACTACGCAACCACCAACTTAATCTTATGGTTTTTCTCAGACTCGGCTGGAGAGCCTATCTCACAAAGTATCACCAACCATAGAACCCCAAATAAGAGATAATCAATAAATCACAATAATTATGACAATATAATAATAACAAAATAAATAATAAACAGATAAACAAAATTAAGATACAATACATCAATTGAACAAAATTAGGCTTCACTCTCCCTTGCTTGGAGCTAGTCCCCAGCAGAGTCGCCATCTGTCGCATCTCGAAAAATACGATTCCTCGCGATGGTCGCGGAAAAAAAAAATTAATGTTCGAACAAAGTCGCCACTGAACTTTATTTATCCCAATGAAGGAATAGGAAAATATCGATAAAACCTTTGAAAAATAGAATAATGGTCGTTCCAACCATATTCGGGTTCGGGAGTGGATTATGTAAGGGGAAGGTATTAGCACCCCTTACGTCCGTTGTACTCAACGGGAACCTTTTAGTTCTAATGTGTGTTTCAAGTGTTAATTTATGTTTGTTTGTTATCTTTGGGTTATAAAATATCGAAAATAGAGATGGATGAGAACCTCAGAAAGGAGAAAGGGGAGGTTTTTTATTAGTGTGCTCGTGAAGATACAGCAAGCTCCTGCCTACGTATCCTTAAATAAGGAAATCAGAGCATTCATAGTTCGGGGAACTACGGTTGGTGGGTGTCTTTTAATGAACGACTGTTTAGATCGCATCCTAAAGGCTAAACATTGGCTTGTCTACTATCGGCGGAGGCTTAAGCACTAGTTTGTTGTGTGCATCAGAAAGGATTAAATAGTGTTCTTTTGAAAAGAGTTTTGATCACACGAGGGTGATAAGTCGGACTAATATGCTGGATATTTTGTTTGGTTGAGATGTTTTTGGTTGGATGACAATTACTTGGATAGTCGAGTAAGACGACTCGTATCCTAACAGTCGGGAAAGGGAATATAAGACTCTAGACCGCTTTCTTATTTCATTTGAGTGATTATAGAAAGGATTTGATAATAATTAAGGTGTTTTGAATGGATGACGATTACCCGGATGGTCGAGTAAGAAAACTCGTATCCTAATAGTCGGGAAAGGGAATAGAAGACTCTAGACCGCTTTCTGTTTCATCTGAGTAATTATGAAAAGGATTGGATAATAATTAAGGTGTTTTTAACGGATGATGAATACTCGGATAATCGAGTAAGACAAATCGTATCCTAATAATCGAGAAGAGGAATAGAAGACTCTAAACCACTCTCTGTTTCATCTGAGTATTTATGAAAATAATGTGGTATATGGTTGACGTATTTTAGAAAGAACGACAAATACTTGAATGACTGAGTAAAACAACTCATATCCAAGCATTTGAGAAGAGGAATTGAAAACTCAAGACCATCTCCCTTTTCGTATAGTTTTGATTTGAGAATAATTCGACTTATGGTATAAGTTGATGGAAAAATGACAATTGTTCGACTGACCAAGTAAGAGAACTCGTATTCAAATAATTGAGGAGAGAAGTTGAAGACTCAAAGTCATCTCCTTTTTCATTTCATTATTATGAGAATATTTTGATTTAATCGGATTTAGAAGTTTGTAAAGAGATGACGAGCGTTTGACTGACTGAGTAAGAAAACTCGTATTCAAACAATCGAGGGGAGGAGTTAAAGACTTAAAACCATCCCCCATTTCATTTTTTATTTATTGTAAGAACGTTTTGATTTAATTATGCTTAAGTGGATTTAGAAATGACGATTATTCGACTAACCGAGTAAGAGAACTCGTATTCGAATAATCGAGGAGAGGAGTTGAAAACTCAAAACCATCCCCCTTTTGATTTCTAAATAAAAAGGTGTTTAATCGAAGTTAGGTATTTTTAAATTAATTTGAATAAAAATACTCGATGTTGGATCAAGGTTTTAAATTTGTATTTTGCGGATGAATTGAATTTATTTAGTGAATCAATCATCTACTCGATTAATTAAAACCGAATAGGTCTCATTGTAAGAAAGCCCAAGAGTAAGCTATGTGAGGTTGATGGCGATGCTAAAAGCAATCAACTTACAAAAAAAATATGAAAAATGGGCTTGATATTAAATCAAGGAATGTGTGATTTTAATGGTTTAAACATGATTTTGAATCGATGATGAAATGGCTTGGAATTGAGTTTGTATTATGAAGTGATAGTGGAAAATGATGATGAAATAAGTCGGTCAATTTTTAATCGACAAAATTAATTGATTAAAGCTTGATTAAATTGGTTAATTGAAGTTAATTAAGATTAATTATCAAAATTCTTTAATTGAATCAAATAATCATGTTAATTTAAAATTGATTAATCGTAATTAACTAAGTAAACAAAATTTAATTAAGTAATTAATTATAATTAAAAGAGAAAGAAGTAGGTGACGATGTCGATTTAAAAAAATGGATTGAATTGGTGGTAATGTGCTCAAACCTGTTTGTGCGAAATGACAACATTATTAAGGTCATACGCAAAATCATAACGCGGCGAAATATCATATCCATGTGTCAAAAATTTCAGCGACCTAACGATATACAAATGTCAAATTCGCAGATTTAAGATTTGATGAAATGAAACAGCGACAAACCCATATGATTACATCATTACATGACCTACAATATTCAAAAGACCCATAACAAAATCCAGCTAAGAGCTATAAACGAATAATCTAAAAAAAGATCAATTATATACATGAAAAACTAATTGATATTTAATCAACTAATTAAATTACATTTTACTTAATTAAATGAATACTGAATTAAATAATTAAATTAATCAAAATAAAAACTAAGTATGTGCAAATATGCTGAAATAAAATATGTGTAATAATAATAATAGAGGGACCAAGCCCAACCCAATTCTAACCTTTATCTATGAGAATTACACTAGTTTGAGTTTAATTAAATGAGTAACACACAAAAACATATTTAGGAGAGAGAGACGCCCCCCTTCACTTAATACAAATCCTTTCATAAAATAAAAAACAAGAACAGATGTTAACTTTTCCAACCATAAAAAACAAGACCAATATGTATAGAATAATTAATCAAAATAAAAGAAATCAAAACCATACAGTAAAAAAAGAGAGTAAATTATCTTACTCAAAAGTGATTTTCTCATAATCACTTCCTCACCTCATGAATCGTTCCCTTTCCTAAAACAAATCATTTTTTAAAAAAACAATATTTTCAAAACAACGTAACAGCAGATAACTCAAACATCAACCATATGTATCAACGGAGTATGAAGTAAATGATGAAGATTACTGGTCGGAGGAACGCGAGTTGAGATTTTAAACAACGGTGAAGCATGATGCGGAGGCCGGCGGCGGTGATTGGGAAGGTCATGGCTGAACCATGAGGTGTAGATCTCGTCAAATTCCGTCGGCATGCGGAACTTGTTGTTGTAGTGGCTATCAAGTTGAGTTCCGCTTGTATTTTTGTTCAATTTCTTCGCTTCAATTTTTTTGTTACTATGTTCGTAAGCCGCTTCTGTTTGTTATTGTGTCGGCATCGGCGGGAGGTTGTGGAGTGAATCGCGGTTGAAGGTGGTGTTGGCGGATTTAGGCGGATGTTGGTGATTGTTGTTGCGGCAGAGGTGGTGTTACGGTTGTGCTGGCAGTTGACAGAAAAGTCGCCGGCGGTTTGAGGTTGATTCGTTGCAGGGTTTAGCGAAGGTTTGTTCGTTCCAGTTGTAGAGTGATTTGTTTGGGTCTTGTAATGATTTGCTTAATTCTATTAGACATGTTTCGTCGCTTGGATCTGATAGACACTGTTTTTACGCAGCATTTAGTAGGATGGAAAGAAATAACAGTAACTTTACTAGTCTTTTTTCATCCATCTAAATCTCTTTCCAGTTTTTTTCTTTCTCTATGGAAGAGAAGGTGGAAAATAGGAAAGGATCTTTTGATGTATTTACTATTTAACCCTTTTCTTCATTTTGTTGATAAAGGTATGAGAAAATGAGAGTGATCGGAGGGTGAGAGAGAAAATGGATTTTATATTGTCCTCCTTTTTAGTTTTCTTTTTCTGTTTTTTTTAGTGTGTAGAGAGAGAAGAGATATTTGTGAGGATTGAGTGTGTGAGCCTGAGAGAGAGTTATGAAAGGTGATTTCCAGCAGAGAGAAATGAATAGAGTTGCGTGTGTGTGTCCTTGGAAGAAGGAGAGGGAGAGAGTACTGTATAGTGAGGTGAGTGCCTTTAGTGAGAGAGGAAACGTGTAGGGAGTGGAAACGTGTGGGAGATAGGAAACGTGAGGGAGAGTGATGAGAGAGACATGAGCTGTAAAGATAGGAATCCAATGTTAAAATATTTATTAAAAATTCCTAAACAGTAATTTTATTTAAATAATAATAATAATAAAACAAACTCTAATTTTAATACTAGAATAAAGAAATAAAAGGATCGATTATAAATAAGAGGCGGATGAAAATTTGCTCGAAAAATTAAATCAGACACATTAAAATGATCAGCACAAAATATACTTATTGAAAAAATACAGCGTTTCTTCAAATGTTGAAATAAATTTTCACCGGTTAAAAGGCTCAGGCGGGCCAAAATGCAACTGAAGCAGCCGCTGAAAAATACAACGAGCACACCAGGTTAAACTACGTGAATCGTAGATTAATAATACTGGCGTCTGCAATTTTAATTTTGAAACTTTTTATCTGCTGATTTTGTCCGTACTTGAGAAAAGATTCAACTGATTTGTCTGTATTTTTAATAAGTTTATCCTGACTGATATTTCAGGTATTATTAATGATAAAATGCATATTATACTGTACATATGTTGTAAACTGAAAATTAAATTGAATTTATGAAAATTTAAAATGCCCGGACAAAATTGGGGTATGACAGTAAGGGTCGCGGTTAAAGAGATGTTTCACATATTAAATCTATAGAAATGCTTTAAAGGCTGTTTTGATTTTTAACTCGAGTTTTCTGAAACAAACTTGGTTAGTCTTAACTATTCAAGGAGTGGGAAAGCACCCTGGCTTAGTTAACTAGGAATTTTTATCACTTTAAGGAAAAACAAATTTTGAAACTGTTTTCGGACGCGTTGATAGATTTAAAATCAGGAAACTCCTTGGGTAAACTTTCCAAATCAA
Source organism: Lathyrus oleraceus (assembly GCF_024323335.1). Classification (NCBI taxonomy): domain Eukaryota; kingdom Viridiplantae; phylum Streptophyta; class Magnoliopsida; order Fabales; family Fabaceae; genus Lathyrus; species Lathyrus oleraceus. Next base: position 220,959,655 of record NC_066579.1, read on the forward strand.
AATCACTTTTCAACTAAGTTTACGAGTCTTATTTCTTAAAAATAAGTTTACTACTTTAGCGTTCTGCGCACCTTTTATAAGTGACAATAAAAGGCCTTAATTTAAGGGTAAACTCGATTCTGAATACGCGAAAGTGACAATTCCCGTTAAATGGATTCTTTTCAAGAGTAGAAAATATTGCTTTATAAGTAGTTCTATATAGAAAATCGAAACATCGTTTAACTGACATGAAATACATTTAAACCTATCTTTACCTACATTATATTTATTTTCTTTATTTACTATTATTTTGCAACATCAATATCTCTTTTATACCGCCTTAGATAAACATCGTAACGATAGTAATCGATAGATTGACAACTTGGTCCCTGTGGGATTGATATTCTTTTATATTACTTTGATGCGATTCGTGCACTTACGAATATAGCGATCACCTAACCTATAATATCTGATAGATAGGATTAAGACTCTGGGAACTTTGTAGAGCATGATCTACAGGTTTTTATCCTTAGTACACTCCATCGGGATGGTTCTTAACCTGGCTCCGTGCCCGTGACTCACAACAAAGCCTTTGATTCTTGGTTGATCCGATCAAGTCTTGTCAATATCAATAGAACTTGGGTGTTGATAAGGTGAAAACCATAATCCACCAAAATGGATGATTGATCTTGGTAATGACTTGATCCATTCCTTGACCTTTGTTTGTGCTTGCCTTGTGTGTGATTGTTGCATTCATGCATACATGCGCATCATAACATTCATCAGAGAAAAATAAATTTCAAGGAAACTAAGGACTTATTTGCAAATATTTTCAAACCATGGATTGTGGACGAAGGAACACTAAGAAATAAAATTTTAGATGTCCTAATTTAAAAGAGCTAAGGAAGTTGTCATCCTTTGTATTAGATCCCTTGGACTTCAAGCAACATCCTGGGAAGCTCTTGTCTGTGTTATCTACTGATGCGATTGAAGGATTTCTGAGTGTTTTGGTTCAATTATATGACCCTCTCTACTGGTGCTTCACTTTCCCCGATTATCAGCTTGTACCTACTTTAGAGAAGTATTCCCATCTCTTGGGTATACCCGTATCTGACAAAGTACCTTTTAGTGGATTGTAGGAGATTCTCAGATCTCATATCATAGATGAAGCTCTTCATCTAAAGAAATCTGTGATCGATGTTCATTTGGTGAAGAAATGAGGTATTTTTGGGTTGACTTCTGAGTTCCTCATTGGCAAAGCTACTGTCTTTGCTCAAGCCGGTAGCATGGATGCTTTTGAATCCATCTTTGTATTGCTCATCTATGGTTTAGCTTTGTTCCCTAACATTAACGATTTTGTTGATGTTAACGCCATTAGAATCTTCTTGAATGGGAATCATGTTCCTACTCTGTTGGGTGACATGTATTTCTCTTTGCATTTGAGGAATTCTAAAAGTGATGGGACTATTGTGTGTTGTGTTCCTCTTCTGTATAAGTGGTTTATTTCGGACTTGCCTCAGACGCCTGCTTTCTTAGAGAATAAGCAATGTCTACGATAGTCCCAGAGACTTATGTCTCTCACTAATGATGATATTGTTTGGTTTGATTCTGCATTGAGTAGTGTGGACATTATTGATTGTTATGGTGAGTTCTCTAATGTGCCTCTCATTGGTACACAAGGAGGAATTAACTACAACCCTGCTTTGGCTCGTCCTTAACTTGGGTTCCCCTTGATAGATAAACCTAATAACACTCTGTTAGAAGGTCTTTTCTATCAAGAGGGTAAACATCCAAAAAATTTGAAGAAAAGGATGATACATGCTTGGCATAATGTGCATAGGAAAGGAAGATCGGAGCTTGGTCTATGCAACTGTGTAGCTTTGGAAGCTTACACTATTAGGGTGAAGAAGAGAGTGTTGGAGTTGAAGATGTCGTACGCCTGTGAAAGACCTATATATGTGGTTATGGATGAGACATCAACTCTCCCTAACCGAGATATAGAGGAGTTGGAAGACGCACTTGCTAAAATTAAGCAAAAGAAAGATATGTAGGAAGAGAGGTTCCATACTTTGAGCCAAAAGCATGACAAGTTGCAACTTGAGTCGAAAGACAACGATGCTCTTATTGAGATTCTTGAAGACCAAGCAGTGAAGAGACAAAGAGAGCCAAAGGGTCTACCTTCCTCTAGCATGCCTTAGCGTTCCGGTGCTTGGAAGAAGATTATTGATCAGCTAGTTCTTGAAAAGGCTCAGATGAAGGCATCCTTTAATTCTGAGATTCGACGCATCCAAAGGAAGTATGCACCCATAGCCCGATCATCTGGAGCAGTTGTCAGGGATCCTTAGGATGATAGTTTCCTTTTCTCTTGTATTTGTATTTTGATTTCTGAAAATGTACTCAGTGTAATCCTTCCAAATTTTATGAATGAAAAGAGATTTTATGGTCAATTGAATTACTGTTATTATTATTATATTTGCAAATATGACTTCATGTGTTCCTTGAAATTAAACAATCAAAAACATTCCACTTCATGCATCATTTGCATAACAGGTTTTCTTTCGCCAGATGTCTTATCAGTTCTTCGTCTGTGCATCAGCCAAGCTAACTCACCAATACAATACTCGTGCTAATCAACCGAGAATCATGGAGCATCTAGAGCAAGAGAACCGAGAGCTAAAGGATGAGATATCAAGATTAATGGTGCGGATGGAATCTATCATTACTACACAGAATCAGTCTTCACCAACTCCAGCAACTCCTCCTCCTCAAAGAACTATCATTTCTGAAATAGTTGTCTCGATTGTTCCGATTGCTGCTGCTAGTCAGTCTATGCATGCTGGATTCCCTTGGGGAATGCCACCCGATTTTGTGCCAGAAGGGTATGCACCCACATTTGTTTCTATGATGGCATCTAGCCATGTCATGTCAGTGCCACCTTCGGTTGTTCATACTCTTCCTCATGTTAAAGACAATATCTACCATTATGAGTCGTCTGAGGGCCCAGATGTATATGAGAAGATGGATGAAATGAAAGATCAATTCCTCGAGTTGCGTAAAGAGTTAAAGATTCTAAGAGGGAAAGACTTGTTTGGGAAGAGTGTTGCTGAACTCTGCTTGGTCCCCAATGTTAAGATCCTAATGAAGTTCAAGGTCCCCGACTTTGAAAAGTACAAAGAGAACACTTGCCCGCTAAGCCATCTTGTGATGTACGCCAGAAATATGTCTACTCAGACTGATAATGATCAGTTGCTTATTCACTATTTCCAAGACAGATTGACTAAAGCTGCTTTAAGATGGTATAAGGAGTTGGACAGTGCAAGCGTCCGTACTCTCAATGACTTAGGCGAGGCCTTTGTTAAGCATTATAGGTACAATATGGATATGGCTTCTGATAGAGACCAGTTGAGGTCAATCTCTCAGAAATATAAGGATACATTCGACGAGTATGCTCAGAGGTGGAGAGAGCTTGCTTCCCAGATAAGTCCACCTCTTGAGGAGAAGGAAATGACAAAAATCTTCTTGAAGATGCTGAGTTCATTTTATTACAAACGTATGATTTCGAGTTCCCCCAATGACTTTACCGAAATGGTAAATATGGGGATGAGGCTAGAGGAAGGAGTTCGTGAAGCATAATCCAGGAAGAAGTACAACGGGAGTTTCTCCAAGAGGAAGGAAGGAGAGACTAACTCAGTGTCAGTAGGAGGCAGAGTAGGCCTCTTGTCAGAAAGAGTTCTCAACCTCGTCAACTTTAACATCAAGTTTCTTCAGTAATTCTGGTTTTTTCCAATAATTCTAATCAATCAGTTCCAATTCAACAACAACAACATCAACAACTCCAACAATGAACCAACAATAACAACAAAAACAACAAAAACAATAATCATCATCAACACAACTTTGAGAGGAGAAGGTCTCTTTTGACCCGATTCCTATGACATATGCATAATTGTACCCATCATTGGTTCTCAAGAACCTCATTCAACTAAGAAATCCTCCGCAAATCCCTGAGCCACTACATGGTGGTTCAAGCCTGATCTTCATTGTGATTTTCACCAGGGAGCCCCTGGCCATGACATAGAAAATTACTATCCATTGAAATATGAAGTTCAAAAGCTTGTGAAGAGTGGTATGGTGTCCTTTGAGGATACATCGCCAAATGTGAAAGCTAATCCATTTCCTGCTCATGGTAATGCTACTGTCAACATGTTGGATGGATGTCCAGGGAATTTCTAAGTATTCAATGTGCGACGTATCTGTAGGTTATTGGTGGAAATGCATAGAACCTTGTGTTTGATCAGTGACTGTGAACATGACCATGATGGTTGTGTAATCTGTAGCATGGACCCCCGTGGGTCTATGATTGTCAAAAGAGATATCCAGAAGTTGATGGATGAGAATGTAATCCAGATTCAACAATCAAGGGATATAGATGACGTGAATGTGATTGTGCATGTATTCAAGACCCCTGAGCGGATAGTCATTCAATTTGATTGTAGCAGCAACAATAATGTCAATAGATCGGTATCGCCGTTGGTTATACGGTTAGCGGGCCCTGTCCCATACTCATCTGATAAAGTTGTGCCATATTAGTACTATGCCACGATGATTGAATATGGTCAAGAGGTTCCTCTACCAGTCGCAAATTTAGTGGTGAATATTTCCGATGTAGCAAAGGTGACCCGTAGCGGTCGAGTGTTCAGTTCGGTTTTCCCAAACATAATAGAAGACGTGGCAACAATTAGAAGGCAGAGATTCCAGTAGTGAATCCGGTCAGTGCTTCAACGTGTCAGTTTGGTGAGTCCAGCAAGTTGAAGACTAACGATGATGATGAAGTTTTAAAACTGATTACGAGAAGTGAATTCAATGTTGTGGAGCATCTGCTCCATACTCCATCAAAAATCTTTGTGCTATCATTACTGATGAATTCTAAAACACATAGGGAGGCACTGTAAAAAATGTTGGAACAGGCTTATGTTGAACATGATGTAACCTGGATAAGTTTGACCACATAGTCGCCAACATTACCTTCTTGTAATAATTTGAGTTTTATGATGAAGAGCTTCCCGAGGAAGGCAAAAATCATAATATGGAACTCCATATTTCAATGAGTTGCAAGGAGGACGCTTCTTCCAATGTGTTAGTTGACACTGGGTCATCTTTGAATGTGTTTCCGAAATAAACTTTGTCAACACTCTCTTATCAAGGCGCCCCGACGGTTCGTGTAAAACTGTCAGTGGTGAAGTGGACCTTCCCGTAAAGATAGGTCCGAGTGATTTCAAAATTACTTTTCAGGTAATGGATATCCACCCGGTCTACAGTTGCTTGTTGGGAAAGCCATGGATTCATGAAGCAGGAGCTGTGACGTCTACTATACACCAAAAGCTGAAATTTGTGAAGAACGACAAACTTTTCGTTGTTGATGGGGAGAAGGCATTATTCGTAAGCCATCTGTCATCTTTCACGTGTGTTAATGATGAAGAGGAGGTTGGGACGCCGTTCCAAGCCTTACCCATTACTGATGAAATGACGAAAACTGGGGCACCCATGTCTTCTTTGAAGTATGCACAAGAGGCTATTCAGGCTGGCAACATTGATTAGTAGGGTCGTGTTGTGGAGATTTCCGAGAATAAGAACAGATCCGGATTGGGATTTCAACCAGGGTCGTTCGACGCCAAAGTCAAAGGTATGCAACCGATGTTCCACAGTGGAGGGTTCATTCATGGGAATGATCAACACTCAGCTGCCATTATTGAAGATAGTGGCGATGAAGACGAAGATGAAGGAGACGATGCCAACTTTGTGACGCATCGCCGGACTTGCAACAATTGGGTTGCTGTTGATGTTCCTATTGTCATTCATCATTCGAAGTAATTTGTTTTCTATTATTTTGAGAAAAATCCTTCTCCTATGCCTAAGGGAGAAGTGAACATTGTTGGGAATTTTTATTATTATCATCAATAAAAGATAATTTCATTCATCCACATTTATGATGATTTTATTTTTACCTTTTGCTTTTTCTGAAAATGGTAATCACAAAAAAAAAATAGTAATCTCCTATCTGCATAATATTTGATTGCATTCCACTTCTCTAAAATCAAAATATCAAATCATTATGCACGATGGTTCTTAAATCCATTGAATACAATGATCATACTCCCTCTCCAAACTTTGATTCTCCTGTGTTTGAAGCTGAGGAAGAGATTGATGGTGAAGAAGTATCTGGTGAGTTATCCTATTTGCTTGAGCATGAGGAAAAAGCCATTCAACCGTTTGAAGAGCAGATTGAATTAGTCAACTTGGGTTCCGAGGATGATGTGAAGGAAGTCAAGATTGGGTGTCAACTGTGTCTAGAAGCTAAAAAGGGGTTGATTGATCTTCTTCGGGATTATTCTGATGTGTTTGCTTAGTCCTATCAATACATGCCTGGGTTTGATTCTGAGATTGTGGAGCATAGATTGTCGTTAAAGCCAGAATGCCCTCCGGTCAAGCAGAAGTTGAGAAGAACTCATCTTGATATGGCAGTGAAGATCAAAGAGGAAGTGCAGAAGCAAACTGACGCTGGTTTTCTTGTTACCTTAGAGTATCTGCAGTGGGTGGCCAATATTGTGCCTGTTCCGAAGAAAGATGGAAAAGTCTACATGTGTGTTGATTATAGGGATTTGACTAAAGCTAGTATGAAAGATGATTTTCCTCTACCGCACATTGATATGTTGATAGACAATACAGCTAAATTCGAAGTCTTTTTGTTTATGGACGAATTTTCCGGTTATAATCAAATCAAAATGGCACCTGAAGATATGGAGAAGACCACATTCATTACACCCTAAGGTACATTATGTTATAGAGTGATGCGTTTCAGTTTGAAGAATGCTGGTGCACCGTACCAGAGAGCTATGACTACTCTTGTTCATGACATGATGCATAAAGAGATTGAAGTTTATGTTGATGATATGATTTCTAAATCAAGTGATCAAGAAGAAGATGTTGAGGATTTGTTGAAGTTATTCCAGCGTTTGAGGAAGTATAAACTCCTCTTAAATCCCAATAAGTGTACTTATGGTGTTCGTTATGGTAAGTTGTTGGGCTTTATTGTCAATGAGAAGGGTATTGAAGTTGATCCTACCAAGGTCAATGCAATACAAGAGATGCATGCACCCAAAACTGAGAAGCAAGTCATAGGTTTTCTCGGCCGCTTGAATTATATCTCAAGATTTATATCACATATGACTGCCACATGTGCGCCTACTTTCAAGCTTCTTCAATAATATCAATCTTGTGATTGGACTAAAATTGCCAGAAAGCTTTTGATAGTATCAAAGAATATCTGCTTGAGCCTCCGATTTTGTCTCCGCCTGTTGAAGGAAGACCGTTGATCTTGTATCTGATTGTGCTTGATGAGAGTATGGGATGTGTTCTTGGTCAGTAAGATGAATCTGGAAAGAAAGAGTATGCAATTTAATCCCTCAATAAGAAATTCACCGACTGTGAGACTCGGTATTCTATATTTGAAAAGACATGTTGTGCATTAGCTTGGGCTGCTAAGCGTCTGCGCCAGTACATGTTTAATCATACTACTTGGTTGATATCCAAAATGGATCCAATCAAGTACATCTTTTAGAAACCAGCTTTAACTAGGAGAATTGCGCATTGGCAAATGTTATTATCTGAGTATGATATTGAATACCGATCTCAAAAAGAAATTCAAGGTAGTGCCTTGGCTGATCATTTGGCTCACCAACCGATTAAAGATTATCAGCCAGTGCAATATGATTTTCCTGGTGAAGAGATTTTGTACTTGAAGATGAAAGATTATGATGAACCATTGCTTGAGGAAAGGCCAGAGCTTGGTTCCCGTTGGGGAATAGTATTTGATGGAGCTGTTAATTCTTATGGTAAGGGCATTGGGGCAGTGATTATTACTCCTCAAGGAACTCATTTCCTGTTTACATATAGATTAACTTTCAAGTGTACAAACAATATGGTTGAGTATGAAGCTTGCATTATGGGGCTCGAAGAGGCCATTGATCTCAGAATAAAGTATATTGACATCTATGGAGATTCAACTTTGGTTGTGAATTAGATCAAAGGTGAATGGGAGACGAATCAACCCAGTTTGATACAGTATATAGATTATGCGAGGAGGATTTCAACTTTCTTTTATGAAGGTTGAGTTTCATCATATCCTTCGAGATGAAAACCATATGGTAGATACTCTTGCAATGTTGGCTTCAATGATTATGGTGAAATTTTGGAATGAAGTTCCTAATTTGACTGTGATGCGTCTTGATAACAAAATTCCATGAAGGTTCCTTTGGTACCCATTCCAATGGACATGTTATGGCAAAGAAGATGTTGAGAGCAAGTTACTATTGGCTGACAATGGAATCTGACTGTTACAAGTTTGTGAAGAAATGCCATAAGTGTCAAATCTATGCAGATAAGATCCATGTTCCTCTGACACTGTTGAATGTCATTTCCTCTCCATGGTCCTTCTCCATGTGGGGAATTGATATGATTTGTATGATTGAGCCTAAAGCTTCGAACGAACATCGTTTCATTCTGGTGGCTATTGACTACTTCATAAAATGGGTTGAAGTGGCATCGTATGCAAATGTGACCAAGCAATTTATCGTAAGGTTTATCAAAAATCAGATTATATGTTGTTATGGTATGCCAAGTAAGATCATTACTGATAATGGATCGAACTTGAACAACAATATGGTGGAAGCTCTTTGCAAAGACTTCAAGATTTCACACCATAATTCTTCTCCCTATAGATCCGAGAGGAATGGGGTTGTTGAAGCTATAAACAAGAACATCAAGAAGATCATTCAGAAGATGGTTGTGACATATAAAGATTGGCATGAAATGCTACCATTTGATTTGCATGGGTACCGTACATCCATCCTCACTTCAACATGGGCAACCCCTTTCTCTCTTGTTTATGGCATGGAAGTTATGCTCCCAGTAGAGGTTGAGATCCTATCACTGCATGTGCTAATGGAAGCCAAGTTGATAGAAGCTGAATGGTGCAAAATCAGATATGACCAGTTGAATTTTATTGAAGAGAAAAGATTGACTGCCATGTGTCATGGTCAGTTATTTCAATAGAGAATGAAGAAAGCTTTTGATAAGAAGGTCAGGCCTCGTGTGTTTAGAGAAGGTGACCTCGTGCTCGAGAAGATTCTATCCTTCAAACCTGATACAAGGGGCAAATGGACTCCTAATTATGAAGGCCCATATGTTGTGAAGATAACCTTTTCAGGCGGTGCTTTGATTCTTACAACTATGGATGGTGAAGAGTTCACTCGCCCTGTAAACGCTGATGTAGTCAAGAAATACTTCGCCTAAAACAGAAAAGAACAACTTGCTAAGTTGAAAACCAGAAAGGACGGCTTAGGCAAAAATGAGCGTCTCGGTGGATTGAAAACCCGAAAGGGCGATCCAGGAAAAAATTAGAGACATAAAACAGGAAATTTATCTCGGTAGATTGAACACCCCCACATTGGAGCAATCTAGGAAAAAAATAGGGATTAAGGAAAGTAACTGCCTTCGGTTGATCCTAATCCTGGGAAGCAGTTTTGAGCAAGTCATTTGTTTCTGGTTCATCATTCTCAACCGAGGACAAGCATAATGGATATTGAAGTTGGTAGGGAGAGTAGTGATTATTGTATTCAATGTAGCCCTTTTCGATGTAAATTATCATTTTCAACTTTGTAAAGATCCATGGAGTCTTGTCATTTACGGATTGCCATTCTATTAAATAAAGTTGAGCTTTTATCCAATTGTTTCTATTCTTTTTTACTCCTGCTAAATAAAATTGAATTTTTATGATGATAATTTTTAAAATAAATTAATAAATAATAATGTTTTTTCTTAAATAATAAAAACAATCACTGTAAGACCAATCGATTTCAGTAAGGAATGTCAACAGCGATCTGAGAATAGATAAGTCTTGAAGTGTGAAGAATTGTTGGTCTTCCTCAAAGTAGTTGATTTGATAAATACCTTTTTCACTAACAGTTCATCATTTATCCCCAGCTTAGTTGATGAGTTTTTCTTCCTGAATATTTCGTCATCCCCAGTAGTTGAGCTGATGATCAATTCCCTTTGTAAATCCATGTTCCCCAGCTGAGGTGCTCATGTTTTCATCCCCCGATTTATGGTCTATGATTGGGCCTTGGAGATCTGGAACCCTTATTTGATTTCCACTAGCATAATTATGTGGCATAACCTTGGCAGTTTCTCCTTTATGTGAATCAGATTCGTTTATCTTTTCCTTGGAATTGGTTTATTTCAAAATTTCCAAGAAGAATTTGGTGATTATCAAAGAATGTGACGATCTGGGTCATAGTGTCCCCAACAACTTGCCTAACTCCTCATACAGAGTTTTATCTCTTGTATTCCCCGGTGGAGTTCACCTTCTGACAGGAAGATCCCTCGTTCCCGGCAGTGTTGGATTCTAAACAGTTTTTTTTAGTCCCCTGCAAGGTTGTCTCCCATTCGATATGGTGTTGACCTAAAATTCCCCGCAGTGTTGACAATTTTGAACCTCGTCATGATTGGTTGATCTTTCCTCAACAGTATTCACTTCTCCCCGCGGAGTTTGCCGTAGCAAATTGGAAGCATGTTCTTCATGCCTTTCCCTAGCCAGAGTTGATTTATCCAGAGCTAGATGATTTTTTTTCATCCTTAGCATTTTCTCCAATTGGTGTTTCCATCCTGTTGAGATTAGCCGATTATTATTGTGATAATTCAAATCTTCGTTATTTGTATCCTTTGTGCTTTTTTGTCCGCATAATCATAATCACATACATGCATATTCATGCATAAAACTCAGTATCAGATATTTCATTAAGCATTTTATCGCATTGATTTTTCTTATGATCTCCTGCCGTGGTGATTTTATCTCCCTATGCGGATTTGGTGTGTCTGTCCTCCTTCAATTGTAGAGTGTCATCCCCTTAAGCAGAAAGAGTTTAACCTTTCTCATTCCCCACTGAGTTATTTCCTCGTGGATGATTAGTATTTTAGTTTCCTCCCCAGTTAATTATCTGGATGGAACCACTCCCCTTGAGTTATATCCTTATTTGGTTGAGTCTTTGATTGACCGTTTCTTTCTAGTTATTACCTAGATAGATATTTTGGTTCTCTGAGAGTTTATTACCCAGTGACTTGTAATATCCTTCTCGATTGTTAAGTACATTACTTTTTTCTAATACCCAATAAAATGTAATCGACTTCCTTTGTTTTCCCCAGCGGATTCATTCCCATGTTTCCCAGGTGGTTTATCCTTGATATGTTCATCCTAACCAATGACGGACATTCTTCCTTCTTTGGTTTTCTACCCAGTAAAAAGGTAGTTGTAATCCCTATTTCATTCCCCGGAAAGTCTATCCTTGATATGTTCACTTTAACTAGTGACGGATTTTCTCCCCCTCTTTAGTATTCTACCCAGTAACTGGTAGATGTAGTTCCTATTTTTTTATCTTTCCCCTCTGAGTCTATCCTTGATATGTTCATCCTAATCGGTGATGGATATTCTCTCTTTTCGGTATTCTACCCAGTAACCGGTAGTTGTAATTCCTACTTTCCCCTATTGAGTTTATCCTTGATATGTTCATCATAACCGGTGACAGATATTCTCTATTTGGTATTGTAGCGGTAAATTCATGATCATCAAGCGATGGATAAGCCAGACATCAAATAACAAGAGTCGCCACCGCGCTTTTATTATTTCCAAGGGAAAAGGGAAAAGTACGAACAAAACCCAAAAAATAAGAAGTTTTCAAATTAAAACTAAAAAAGTGTCAGAGATTACAGGTAAGGGGGTTGGTTACACAGAGGGAAGGTGTTAGCACCCAAAGTGTCCTAGGTACTCCTAGGGAGCCCTTTCTTGTGTGCATATGTATTTTATACAAACTGATGTTTACAAACAAATAGAATGGGGGGATGAGAAAAGAATTTATTAATTATATTTTTGTGTTTGATAAGACCTTCGGTCTTGTGCCTAACTACCAACATAAGAATGAGGGATCAAAACCTCATAGTTCTTGATACAAATTTCAAAGTGGGTACATTGCTTTTAGCAAAAGTTAGGTTTAAAAGGCACAAAGGCCTAAAAATCGTTTGAATGGGTTAATTCTTTTTGGCTTTTTGAATATTTTAAGTCAAGTATAGTTAAGTATAATTACAAGTTTAATTTAAGAAAAGAAGTTTTGAAATGCAATGGCATAAGGCCAAAGTTTCTAATTTGCAAAGAGTCTAAGTTATTAAAAAGACAAGCACAACCAAAGAAGTTTTTAAAAGGAGGGAGAGATTTTGAAATTAAAGAGTTGGGGAGGATATGAAGAGACTAATCCTAAGCATAAATTTAAAAGTTAAGAGTTGAAAAGATCTGACCAATGGGCTACAATCCAATAGGCAAGAATGCCATATAGAAACCCAAATTCCCTTGGACATTAGAGCCAAGAAACAAACAATGCATAACATATTAACTTGAAGAGCAAGGCATCAAATAAAGATATCCACATCCAAGCTTTAGCAACTCCATAATCTTCTTCAAATTGGCCTATGTAGCAGATGAATTCCACAAGTCACAGGTTCAAAATAACAGCTTTCACAATGATCATTTGCAGATGAACTCAAAGGGATCTTCAATGATGTATCAGATGAAGTTTCAAATTGAAAGCACTTGGTTACCTAAAAGTTGGCATTGGCCAAGTCCTTTTACATAGGGATGTTGTCTAAATTCTAAGTCCAATTGTCCAAGATTAAACTAACAGTACACACAATAGTTTTTTAGGGTTTTTGTTCTTATTATGTACATTAATGGTCAAAGACCACACAAGCAAACAAAATATGCACAAACAAGATATATCCCACAATATGGTCCAAGTGGACAAAGTGAAAATGACATTAATATAAACAATTAGAATGGTATGAATAATGGCAAATGAATAGAGCTTAAAATTAAAGGGCATTAAAAGTAAATGACTTGAAATTAAATGTTAGTTGTTAATGAATTAGAAGTTAGTATTGCTTTTGCTTTTTTTATTTTTTAAGTCATTCTTTGGAGAACACTCAACCCACTTATCACAAGCATGGATCCTTGAACCAAGACATCTTCCAAAGGAAGGAAAAAAGGCCAAGTTTCCACACAATACCATGAAAGAGGGGAGACTTACAATCTCACTAACTAGAATGTTATGCCTTTTTGTTTCAAAAATTTAGCGTTATTTTAAGCAATCATAATTGGACTTATGTAGAAGTCACAACTATTTGAGGACGGGTAATACAATTTTGGTGTTAATGCATGTTAGAGACATAGTATAATGGACTATGCTCATGAAACATACCACACACAAAAAGAATATGCAAAAGAGGTGGCCTATTCTCATCCATACTTATGTTGATTTTTCAATCAACTAGCCTTTGGACCTTGAGATATCATAGGCCAAATGAAATGGATGCATAAAGAAGCGGAATTAGATGAACAGAGAGGGGAATAGATCAAAACTCAAATTGGACAAAGGAGGACTTTTACCAAATTAAGATCATTCATTCATTTTGGGAGATGGAATATACATTCCATCAATCCCCTAAATCCATTGATCTTAACCTAGCAAAGTCAAATCAACTTTGACCAAGACCCAACAACAGACGTCAAACTTACACAAACAATTAAAATGGCTCAACACAATTATTTGGCATTTATTCAATTTAAAAATACTAAAAATAATGCATTAAATTAAATATGGTTCGTCAAATTCCTAAAATCTCATCAAAACACCAAAGAAATGGTCATGAGATTTATTATAGGTCAAACAAGGTCAAAGGACCTTGGAGAAAAAAATTCAGAATTTTTGGAAATTTAAAAGTATTTTTAAACAATTAAAAATATTCACAAAATCAATTAAATCATGAAAAATATTAATAATGATCCAAAAAATAATTTTAATTTAAAATATGAAAGAGGATTTTATTTAAAAAATTTTTGGATCAATATTAAAATTAATATGAATTAATAAAAATAAAATAAATTAAATGAAATTCAAATAAGTCAGAAAAAAACGTGGACCACTTGATTTCCCTCATTAATTGAGGTGGCAAATCAAGTGGATGAAAATGTGCGCTCCATGGTAGACTTGAGTCAGCGCGCCACACCAATGGTAATCAGAATCAACGTGTGAGATTAAAATATTTCAAATGAGATCAATGGCTCATAACCTATCCAACACACCACCGACACTGGAACTCCGGTCACCTTCTTAGGCGAGGCTCACCGGACTGGTTCAGTCATCACCATCAAAAAAATGAAAAAGGAGGACATGTTCTGAAAGAAAAAATGGCGTAGAGCACGAATCTGACCTCAATTTCAACTAACTCTAAATATATAGAAAGATATTAGGAGTTGAATTTTGAGGTGTGTCAACTGAGTTGCATCGATTTGACCTCAAAGCAACTCAATCTTCTTGCCTACATTGGTAGGACTTTAGACATCCAAAGATCCAAGAGAATTGATGAGAATTGAGTGAGAATCGAAGAGAAGAAGATTTCTGAAAAATACCTTCAATGATGTGCATAACTGGATCTTGCTTGCTTCAAACTTGACTTGATCACACTCGAGGAGCTTGTAGAAGTGGTTTGGCAAAGGAACAAAGCTTTGGATCCTGGAGTTTTTGAATCTCCAAACAGTGAGATTCAAACTCAATTTTCAAGTTGAAATTTCTCAGGTTTTCCTTTGAATTGTGAGGGTTTCAATTGGGGGGCAAAGCTGGCGCGCAAGGTGTCCTTGAAATGAACTCAGAGGCCTTGTATTTATAGCATTTGGGATTGATAATTACACACTTAAAAATTTGCAAAATTTGGAAATGTAATGCACAAGCTTGCATGGGCGTGTACAGGTCTATGAAGAAATCCATTTTGGTCCAATTGCAACCGTACTGAAGTTCAAATGATGCTTGAATGGCAAGGCAATGCAATGTGAAGTTTTAGACATTTGATTTTTCCACTTGATGCAGACCTGTTAAGACCATGCGCAACCCTAACAAACCTCATCCAAAGTGCATGAAATAGGACTCTTTGTAAATCTAGGATCAAGGGGAACAACTTTTATGTTGGACACTTTTTCATTTGGAACTTGGATCGTGGTGAATTTTGAGGTGGAAGTTTGGAAATTTCAACATGTTGAAATTTTTTCTAAGTGTTAAGTCATATATCTCAATATTCCACCTAACTTAACTTTTTATGTGAGCTCCAAATGAGAAACGTGTCTTCATAAAAGTTGTATATAATTCAAAGACCTTCAAAATGATCACCAATTTCATGTCTTTTGGATTTATAATGATAGAGTTATTCATTTTTGAAGTTGAGGAAAATCACGTGTTCAATGGTATAGGGCAAAACTGACCTATAATGTATCCTCATATCACATGCTCATAAAAGTTGAATTAGATATCACTACAAACATAAAAGTTGAATTAGAAATCTTGAATTTTATTTTGAAACTTGGAAATCTTTCATCTCATAAAAATTAAGCAAGTTATGGTCTTGGGAAGTACACTTTCAAATTAGGGTTTAGACAAAATGACCAATAATGTTTCAACATGTAAAATGACTTTCCAAGCAAAATTATCTCTAGACTTAAACATGAAAGTTATATGTAATGTAATCTAGAGTAACTTTGCTCTTGGAATCATTTTCATATGGTGAGAAATCTAGGAGATAGGGTCTAGGGAGACCCAATTTTGATCAGATGAATTCATTTGGCCAACCTCCATCAACCAACTTGCTAACTTCTAATTCTCTTGACTTTCTAGGCTCATGGTAGATAATATATGCATAAGATGATTAATTTTGAAATGTCCCTGGAGAAATTTGATAAATTGGTGAGATGGCTTATTGGAGAAGCTACTTAAGATACCCAGTCAAACTAGGGTTTCCAAGGCAAATCACCTCCAAATTCTTGAAGAATGCTTGACCAATATAACATGTAGAGATCATTGGGATTCATATATGATGCTTTGAGACATTGTGAATCAATCCTTGGTTGTGCTCTTAGCTATGAGGGTATTAAACCCTAGATATGAACTTGATAGATCAATGATGATCATGCCCTACCTACAAAAGAGTTAGGCAAATGCAAAGACATATTTTTAGTATTTTGGTTAGTAAAATGATGATATAAAAGTATGATACAATCATATAATGCTTGGTGATCTCTCCCAAATAAAACCCAATGAAAGAGGGGTAAGGAGGATGCCAAGGTATGATCCCAATGCCAATGCATATGATGAAATTGCATGAGGGATCTTAGGGTCAAATTGGGGTCTTACAGCTGCCCCTGTTTAAGGACATTCTAACTGAGCAGGTGGAGGTTAAGATCTTCGTATCGACTCAGTAGAATGGGCTTAAATAATAACATCTAGAAACAAATTTTGATCCCTGAGAGACCTCATGATGAATATGATATGAATATGAAAGAAACTTCTCTGTGGGGAAATGTTGCCACAAAGGAAAAGAAATCAGAGCGATCGAAAGTCCGCAGGAGCGCAATGCATTTCGTAAGGAAAGCTCATCAGGGAAACACAGACTCTGGGGAGGGAATAAAAGCGTTATGTGTAGGCCAGGCTACGACTTAAAAACTGTTGGGGGACTTAGAGGAATTCCATAAAAATTGGAAAGACTCAACCGGGGAAACAAAACATCTGTAGGGGAAACAAGCAGATCAGGGTAAAGTTGATGTACTTGGATCATGCAGGAAAAGTGATTTCACTAAGGAAATACACACTCAACTCAACTGGGGAAGAAATAGACTTCAACACAGGAGGAGCAGAAATTTATTATCCACTATCGGTTACTGGGTAAGAAGGTAATAAAGATCTGACAGAGAGTACATCTGTCACCAGTTAGGATGAACATATCAAGGATGACTCGTTGGGGAACCTTCGGGAGGGTATACTCATTACTGTTTACTGGGTAAGAATAGCCTTGCTAGGGAAAATTGCAGAAAATAGGATTTACAACTACCAATTACTGGGCAGAAAACCAAAGATGAGAATATCTGTCACCAGTTAGGGTGAACCTATCAAGGATAGACTCTGCAAGGAGAAATAGGAATTACATCTATCAGTTACTGGATAGACTACCATCGGAGAGAAAAATCCATCACCGGTTAGGATGAACATATCAAAGATTAACTCTGCAGGGGGGAAAGTAGGATTTACAACCATCGGTTACTGGACAGAAGACCACAAAGAGAAGGAAACCCGTCATCGGTTAGGATGAATGTAAGACCCCAATTTTGTCCCTAAGATCCCTCATGGCATCATATCATAACATTGCATTGCCTCAAGGATCATTGGATACCTTGCTTCATTCCCTGTGGGTGGGTCATCTTTTTGAGAGTGGGTCTTGATCACCAAGCATGTTTACATTTATATATCATTGCTTTTCTTTTAATCACTAAACAAAAGTACAAAAATATGTCATCTAACCTTTGTCTTGCAGATGAAGCATTAACAGGTCAAGGAAATCAAAGGCATTCATTGAGCAATAGATGGTGGTCATTCTTGAGATTTGGACCCCACAATCATTCACAAGAGTTCATATGAGTTATGATGTCATTTTGAAGCAAAATCCCAAGTGGTAGAGGCTTGAATTTCATCAGAACATTTTCAAGACATCTGAAGACCTAGAAAGTCAACTGCAAAGTCAACTGTGGATTTGGAGGTGGGAAGTGATTAGAAATACTTCATTCATGTTCAAACAAGTCTCATTTGACATTTCAAACACTCACATTGAAGAATTTGAAGTCATGTCAAGAATTTCCAAAAATAGCAAGTGACCTATAATTTGAACTTTCCAAAAATGTAAAGGTTTTGGACCAACTTCAACTCAATATTACATCATCAAGAAACCTTCAAATGAAATTTTGTTGAACATGAAAGTTGTAGATCTTTCTCTCCCATTTCCAAAATGTCCAAGATCATGAATTTCTAATGTGTGGTTGAGGAGATATGATCAAATCATGGCAAAGTGTGTTCAAAGATTCAAATGGGCATAACTTTTGAACCAAAGCTCCAAAATGAGTGGTTCTTTTTGCAATATTCTCCTCATGACTTGTAGTTTCTTAACATCTCATTACATGGCTTGAATTCCATTTGCATTATCATGTTCTCACTCATGAAGTTTTTAGATGGAATTTTCATAAAATCATTTTGGTTGATCATGGGCATAAAATACCAATCCATAAGCTTGCATGGGCCTTGTTTAAGAGGATTTGGATCAGATTCGTGTACTGTTCACGTGGCTACCTCATGCATGGGGGTGAAAATCCAATTTGTGCATACACCTTAAAACTTGATTAATTTCAATTGCATTAGGCTTAAACAGGTTTTAAACATGATTAGCATGGCATATATAAGGTTAAACATAACTGCATTTGCCATTAACTACATTTTCAGATTTGAATCTCAAAATTCTCCAAATTTTTCTCTCAAAAATATTTTTGCAATTCTTCACACAAGAGCATTCTCTATTGATTGATTCATGCTCAGGATGTGTTTTTGAGGAGATTTGAACGTGGAATTGGAAGAAACCGTGCCAGTTTGGACCAGATTCGAAGCTTGAAACATCAATGGAGATTGGAAATTGAGCTGGATTCACGTACATTTGAGCTTCAAATTCATCATCAATCACTTCAATAAGCATTGTGGAGGAACTTTGAGGCATTGCTGAGCTTCATAGAGCACGATTCCAGTTGTTGTTCTTCAAAGAGGTCAGGATTCGACCTCTCTAATGCTCAAATTCTTTGCTATATTCATGTAGATCTTTTGCTGGTGATGATGTTGATATGAAATTTGAGGGAATTGGTGCATTATACACGAAGTTATGCTTGTTGGAAAGTTTGATGTTGATTTTGATTTTCTTCGATCTGCACTTGTTATGGTGTTTTTGCATGTTTTGTTTATGGATCTTTGATGTGCATGTGATGAGGATTCGAATGCTGTGCTTGTTTGTGATTTCTGGACACTTTTTGAATTTTCTGGAAATTCACATGAAGATCATCATGATCTTCATCTTCAACCTATGAACTTCATGTGTTTCCAGAACTAGCCACGGTTTTGCTACGATTTTGCTACGGATCCTTCAATTAGCTACGAATTTCTGGGCGCGTTAGGGTTGAAGTCCAAAACGGTACCGTTTTGGAAGCGCGCGCTCCAATTTCAAATCCACACTGACTTCGATCCTTGGCTGGCGCTTTTATTCAAATGCTTCATCATTTTCTCCTTTCCCTCCTATTTTCACATATCATGTCCATTTTTTATTTTTAATTTTTTCCTCAACTTCATAAAATCATATAAAATTGAAAACTCATCCAATTTGATCCCAATTTTTTGCAAAATGCTCCTTATTCTGTCTAGTTTTCTATGAGCATGAGTTTGCAAGTTGTGCCTAGCTGAAAAAATAATTTGTTCTAGGTTGATTGATCACATGTACATTTATGACATTGCTTGATTCAAACTATCATGAAATGCTTGTTTCTTATCCAATGAACCTGAAATTTTGCATGATGAATCTAGACACATTGCTGGACATTTTGGTTTTGGTTTGACATTTTTCTCAACTACCATTTTTGTTTTATGCTTGTGCTAACTTGGTGTGACAATTTGTGTCACACCTTTGAATGTTCAACTTGTACAATGTGATTTCCTTGCCAATTGATCTCCAATGCTTCTGATTTTTTGTGTGATGGATGTTGTAGATGTCGTGAATGTTCATGAGTTTTTCCAGATTTATTTGAATCATTTCTATTTTGATTTGAATTTTTCATTCATGATGATCACATATGAACTTTGAAATTGCCTTGAACTTCTTTTGATCATGAAATGCATTTGGTTAATGATTTTGATGTGAGCCTTTTTAGGATATGTCAATATGTGTGTGAAGTTACTTTGTGTTAAATTTCAGCCCCTGTTTTGGATTTTTTCTCCATCTTTGACCCTAGGCTTTGACCTAGTGGTTTGTTGCTTACATGTGAGTTTTGATTTCAGCTTGAACATCCGAGTTCCATAGTTGATGATGCTTTATCATTTGAGTATTGATGTTTGCTTTTGATTACTAACACTTGTGTGTTTTGTAGGTTGATGCTAACTCATTTGAGTTTGCCTTTTGGCTTACACATTTTGTACATTGGGATTGTCTGTTGCTTATTGACTGTTGTCTGATTGTCTGAGTATTGTACTGATTTGTTTAGTTGTTTCCACAGGTACCTAAGTTGATTTAAGTTCATTTGAACTTTGCTTTTTCTTGGTTGATTAACCACCTAGGTATAATCTCTAATCTTCATGTAGTCTGGAAGACCTACTGTTATTGGTAGGCACCTGTCTGAAGCCCTCTTTAAGAGGCAATGCTTGTGATTGTTTAATTTTTGTGCCAAGCAGGTAAAGTCCTCTTATGAGGCA
Source organism: Lathyrus oleraceus (assembly GCF_024323335.1). NCBI lineage: Eukaryota > Viridiplantae > Streptophyta > Magnoliopsida > Fabales > Fabaceae > Lathyrus > Lathyrus oleraceus. Next base: position 220,980,102 of record NC_066579.1, read on the forward strand.
ATTGGCAGATAAAAGAGATGTGTAATCCATCTCCTGCTACTCAGTGTGTCTTTCACCTTGCTCACACCATGTGTTGATGCATGGTGAATAATAACCCAAGATCTTATAGAGTACATTTGTGAAGAAGAGTTCCAACTTTCTGAACTCCCACACTTTCCATTGATCAAAGCTCTCCCTGACCAGGGATAAGAGCTATGAGGCACACCCCTCATCTCCATTTCATCTGCTTCACCCTAACTCTCAATGTTAGGGTTAAGAGCTCAAAATACCCCATTCCAGTTGGCTGTAAAGCCTAACCTTGCTTGAGCCTAATTGATTGTATATAGTGTGTGCTAATTGACTTGTTTGTTTGCTTACTTGATTCATCTGTACATATTTTCTTATGTGTGCCTTGGTGCATTTATCATCATCACTTGTATATCATTTCAGGATCAATTGTTCATTGCTTTGTGACATATTTGTTATGACCATTGAGGAGGCAAGCATAAGTCCATTGATTGGCAGTTGTTTCCCATGATATGGTAGGAGATTGGTATAAGTCCATTGATTAGCATCCGGTATCCATTTTTGTTTTAGGAGATTGGTATAAGTCCATTGATTGGCATCCGGTATCCATTTTTTTTGTGAGACTAGTATAAGTCCATTGATTGGCATCTGGTATCCATGTTTCTCTTTGTTTTAGGAGATTGGTATAAGTTCATTGATTGGCATCCAATATCCATTTTGTTTTGTGAGACTAGTATAAGTCCATCGATTGGCATCTGGTATCCTTGTTGCTTGGTTTTTTGAGATTGGAATAAGTCCATTGATTGGCATCCGGTATCCATTTTTGTTTTGTGAGATTGGAATAAGTCCATTGATTGGCATCCGATATCCATTTACTTTGTCCATCTGTTATTTGCATTGTTGCCTATTCCAAAGGAATCACTTGAATCATCTATATATGATCTCAAGAGGTGAACATCTAAGAAGTTTTACTTCCTTAACCCTCCCACCTTTTGTTTCTTTAAACCTCCATTTGCATGTTAACCCAAAACAAGAAAACTATTGTGCAAAGATTTTCACTTGTTTTCAAATTAGAAACCTAGGCCTTAAGCCTCTGATTTTTCAAACTTCATTTTCATAATACTTCTTTGGAATTGAATTCTAATCATATCTTGACCACTTTTGTGAATAAATCCTAATTGGTTAATTTCACTCACTCAATTGTTTTGTGGCTTTGTCCATTCTTGATAAGTTTTCATACATTAGCCATAGGTTTGATTTATCCTAGTTGGTTGATGTTAATCTCACCTTTTGTCCTTAGTGATTGAATTGTAAGACTTCCTTGCTTATTATAGGGTTAACCCCTCACTAGCAAGTTGAAGCTTTTCTCACATGGTGGACTTGTTGTTTGTATAAGGTTGAGTTTTCTCCCGTGGATAACGAAAGACCTTAGGGATTTTGTTTTAAAATCAACACACTCATATTTTGGAAATCTTTTAGCCGAACTACGGCGTTTTGAGCCTTACCTTCCATGGAAAGGTACGTAGGCAACATGTTCATCCGTTCAAACACATAAATAATTACTTGTATATTCTTTTTCTCATCCCTTCAATCCATGTTTGCACAATAAATATTTCATAAACAAATAACATTTCATACAACAAGTTGTGAAAAGGGCTCCCTAGGAGTACCTAGGACGTTTTGGGTGCCTAACACCTTCCCATTGCGTAATTAACCCCTTACCCAAATCTCTGACCTTTTCATTAGTTTTTTATGTGTAAAACTTCTTAGGCTTTTGTTCGCTTTTTAGCCATTCCTTTGGATAAATAAAAGTGTGGTGGCGACTCAATTCTTTGTATGCTTTGCTTTTGATTTAATCAATAAATCATAAAGTGACGAATACACCGCTACAATGAACATATCAGGTATTAACTCTCTGGGGAACAAAATAGGGATTACAACTACCTTTATGGGTAGAATACCAAAGATGAGAATATCTGTCATCGGTTAGGATGAACATATCAAGGATAGACTCAGACAGGGGAAGAAAATATCCGTCATCGGTTAGGATGAACATATCAAGGATATACTTCCTGGGAAACATAGAAATGAATTCACTAGGGACTTTACTGAGGATAAAAACAAGGGTACTTTTGCCGGGTATTGGGAAAAAAGTAACAAACTACAAACTAAGAAGCGTCTTACCAGTTACTGGGTAATAAACTCTTAGGGGACCCAAAACATCTATCTAGGTAAGATCTAGAAAGAAACAGTCAATCAAGACTCAAACCAATGAGGATATAACTCAAGGGGAGTGATTCCATCCAGATAATCAATTGGGGAGGAAATTGAAATAATAAACATCCAGGAGGAGATAACTGAGTGGGGAAGGGACAAAGGTTAAAGTCTTTCTACTTAAGGGGCTGACACTCTACAATAGAGGGAAGACAAACACCAAACTTGTATGGGGATAAAGTACCGCCATAACAGAGAATGAGAATCTCAAACAATGAATCAATATTATGCAATTATGAGATTATATGAGTGTATATGTATATGTATATATGATGATTATGCTGATAAAACTATCGCAAAGGATACAAAGGTGTCGCAAAAATGAATCATCGATAGAATCCTCGGTCAATCCACAAAAGAGGGAGACAAATGCTGGAGAAAAGAGAGATCAACATCCCACAGACTCAACCCTAGCCGGGGAAGGAGGATATCTGCTGAGGAAATGAGACGTTATCGATCTTGCAGAGAATTTTAAGTCAAAACCATATTGAATGGGAGACAACCGTACAGAGGATAGACGCAAATAGATGCTCAGAAAAAAGGAGGAAACTCAGACTGGGAGTGAGCCGGATGACAACTAGTGGGGAAACTAAAGTTCTACTGCCATAACGCAAACTACTGAGGAAACCCTCCTCACTCTGCTGGAGATCAAAACTGGCTGGGTAATCACCGATTCTGCCAGGAACTTATGCACAAACTCCGTTGGGGACAAACACTCTGCAGGGAAACTGAATCGACCAACTCGGCCGGGGATAATTGAGGGTTAATTTCTCGGGGGAACCATCAAGGCTCCACACTTAGGGCTTGCTGTTTTTGAATTGCTATTGACATCTCTTTTTACTTGCTCTTAAAATTTATGCTTTTGTATGTTAAAGAAAAAAGATTTTGATTTAAAATTTTAATTTCAAACATGATCATAATAAAATTTAAAAGTTCAACTTTATTTAATAGAATGGTAGTCTGTAAATGACAAGACTCCATAGATTTTTACAAAGTTGAAAATGGTAATTTACATGGAAAATGGTTACATTGAATACAAATGATCACTAATCTTTCCGCCAACTCTTGATATCTGTTGTGCTTTTGGCTGCTACTGGGGATGATGAATCGACATTAACCCTAGTGCTCGACAAAGTTTCTCTAAGACTAGCAGATCAGCAGAATGCAGTTACTTGCCAAAATCCCTAATTTTTGCATAAGTTTCCCCAGGGTGGGGTACTCAATTTATCGGGAAAATTCTTTTGTATTTTATGTCTCTAATTTTTGCCTGGATCTCCCTTTCGGGTTTTCAATTCACCGAGACGCTCATTTTTGCCTAAGCCGCCCTTTCAGGTTTTCAACTTAGTGAGTTATTCTTTTCTTTTTAGGCGAAGTATTTCTTGACTGCATCTGCGTTCACAAGACGAGTGAACTCTTCACTATCCATAGTTGTAAGAATCAGAGCACCGCCTGAAAAGGCTCTCTTAACAACATATGGGCCTTCATAATTAGGAGTCAATTTGCCCTTAGAATCTGGTCTCCCTTTGCAGATATAACAGACCATGACACATGGCAGTCAATCTTTTCTATTCAATTAAATTCAACTGATCAAACCTGGTCTAACATCATCCAGCCTTAGTCAATTTGGCTTCCATGAGCACACGCAACGAAGGAATATCAACCTCTACGGGGAGCACTGCTTCCATACCATATACAAGAGAGAAAGGGGTTTCCCCTGTTGAAGTGCGGGTGGATGTACGATACCCGTGCAAAGCAAATGGGAGCATCTCATGCCAATCCTTATATGTTACAACCATCTTCTGAATAATCTTCTTGATGTTCTTATTTGCAGCTTCAATAGTCCCATTCATCTTGGGTCTATAGGGAGAAGAATTATAATGTGCAATATTGAAGTCTTTACAAAGAGCTTCCACCATATTATTATTCAAGTTCGATCCATTATCGGTAATGATCTTACTTGGCACACCATATCGGCATATAATCTGATTCTTGATAAACCTTACAACAACTTGCTTGGTTATATTCGCATACAATGCCGCTTCAACCCATTTTGTAAAGTAGTCAATTGCCACCTGAATGAAACGATGTCCATTCGCAGCTTTGGGCTTAATCATGCCAATCATATCAATTCCCCACATGGAAAAGGGCTATGGGGAGGAAATAACATTCAACAGTGTCGGAGGAACATGAATTTTATCTGTATAGATTCGACAGTTGTGGCATTTCTTCACAAATTTGCAACAATCAGATTCCATTGTCAACCAATAGTAACCTGCTCGCAACATCTTCTTCGCCATTGCATGTCCATTGGAATGAGTACCAAAGCAACCTTCATGGACTTCAGTCATCAATAGGTCTGCTTCGTGTCTATCCATGCATCTGAGTAGAACCATATCGAAGTTATTCTTATACAACACATCACCATTCAGGTAAAAATTGTCGGCTAATCTTCTCAAAGTCTTCTTATTTTTCAAAGATGCCCCAGACGGGTAAATATGACTTTAGAGGAAACACTTGATGTCGTAATACAACAAATTTTCATCTTCGATCTTTTCTACAGCAAACACATGAGCTGGCTTATCAAGACGCATCACAGTCAAATTGGGAACCTCATTCCAATACTTCACTACAATCATTGATGCCAACGTTGCAAGAGCATTACCCATCCGATTTTCATCTCGAGGGATATGATGAAACTCAACTTTTGAAAAGAAATTTGAAATCCTCCTCGCATAATCTCTATATGGTATTAAATCGGGTTGATTCTTCTCCCATTCACCTTTGATCTAATTCACAACCAAAGCTGAATCTCCAAAGACGTCTAAATGCTTGATTCTGAGATTAATGGCCTCTTCGAGCCCCATAATACAAGCCTCGTATTCTGCCATAATGTTTGTACACTTGAAAGTCAATCTGGCTGTAAAGGGAAAATGCGTGCCTTGAGGAGTAATAATCACTTCCCCAATTCCATTACCATATTGATTAACAGCTCCATCAAATACCACGCCCCAACGGGAACCAGGTTCTGGCCCTTCTTCATGCAATGGTTCATCACAGTCTTTCATTTTCAAGTATAAGATCTCTTCATCCAAAAAGTCATACTACACTGACTGGTAATCT